>NW_004955407.1:34157932-34186644 GCF_000276665.1 Chinchilla lanigera | reverse complement strand
GGTACCGGAGAAAAAAAAAAAAAAAAAAAAGAAAGTACAATTACATTTTGCTCTTCACAACATTAAAGCTTGTCGGACTTTTTCTTTCTTCTTCTTCTTTTTCTTTTTTTAATCTGCAGTTTGCTTTCCCATTGGGAAGGGAGCAGATGATTCTCACTAATTTTGACAATTAGTCTTGTGCTCAGTTGGGCAGCCCATGTACTAAAATTGGGACAATTAGTCATAATTTTCCTCACTGAATCTTGTTCTTTAAAAGTTTCATTATGTTTTATTAAGTGATCTTAACGCTATCTTCTGTTTCATTTTCTGTTTCTGAAAATATGCCTTTGGCACTGACCTACCGTGCAGTGGTCTGGCCTTTGGCTCAGCCACACACTTCACTGCCAGTTTTGAATTCTGTCAAAAGCCGTCCTTAGATTGCCCTAATGGATTCTCAAAGGGCCCGGTGCTTAAGAGAGAACAAAAAGCAGACATTCCTCCCTTCCCTTTTTTTTTTCCTTTTTACCAGGTGCCACACTGTGGGGGTCATAAACCTTGTAGAAAGTGCCAGAGTTTGCCCATGGAAGCATTTTTTTTTTGTTCTACAAAACTGATCTGTCTGTGGCTGGCTGATGTCCAGGATCACAGCTCCTAACCTAGGTTAAACCCGCAACTGGGAAAACCTGCCTGTCCGGCTTTTAGGGCCCTCCTGACTATTGCGCCCCTAAAGATGTTAGCGAAGGCCTCAGCTGCATGCACCTTCCTCCTTTTCTTCCATCCCCTCCTTCTCCTCCCGGTAGTTTAAATCTCCTTCAGGGTGTATCTCACCCTTGGAATGTTTCTTCTTTTGATTCAGTATCTCCATGCAAATTGACCTTGCCTTTACAAAGGAAGAAGAGATAGCAGTACCCAGGAGATGAGAGTCAGAGGGCTCTAGGAAGTCCACTGAACTCCAGAGATTAGAGAGCTCACAGGTCCCTGTTCCCAGCACAGCACATTTTAACTCCATGGCCTGGGACTGTCAAGTCACCTCCAGGAAATTCAAGTTCAGGGTCAAGGAATTTCCCTCAGTGAGATTAATCTGCACAGCAGTGTACATCACTTTCCATCTGTAATTAATGCAGGTACCACTAATTGTAGAGCTACGAGAAAATATATCGCAGCTTCAGATGAGAGACAGTTAAATAATTTTAGCGCTGACATACAAGAGTGCTGTGTTTCTTTCAGATGTTGAAGAATTTATTTAGCCAAAAAGAATCAACCCATCAGGGAATACAAGTTTAATTATTTCACTGTAGAGCCCAAGGAGAATTCTCCCAAACCTATCAACCACACTGTGAAAGGGAGAAGAGCGTCCATTGTAAATTTCTATTTTTCCTAAGAATGTGATTTTTAATATTTTGGAAACATCATGGAGAGTTTTAAAAATCTTTTGGAAGGCTTTTCCCAATGGAAAAATAATGCACATGGACACAATATATTGTGTACAATTTACATTTCCAAGACCACTGGGATTTATTCGTAGGCCTCCCAAGGGTCCACAGAAGCTGTGCCTGTGAGTTTGGAACTTTGCATTGACCGTGAAGGGTCAGCCTAGCACACTGTGCATTACACACTAGTTACCTGGAAAATGAATAGATCATTTTCTTGCTCCCTATGCTGTTCTGGCTTTGTGATAGCCAGGGCCTGGTTAATTAAGGGAAGTAGAGGCCATTCAGAGAGCCTGTCCAGACTTTGAGTGGACAGCCGTAGGAGTGGCCAAGGAGGGGGCATTTCCTGCCATGGACAGGCATGGGCATCAGCCCTGGCTGCAGAAAAACAATTCAAATTCCAATCAATTCCTATGAACTATGAGGCCAAGTATTCTGTGGGCTGTCAGGACAAGGGTTCGTTGGGTAGTGGAATTTTTGTTGTTTGTGTTGAGCTCCCTGACCACTTGAACATCGGCCACTTTCAAAGTAGTACCCCTCCCAGCACTGTTATAAAATGAAGTGTCTTCCTTGTGCTCTTGCTGTAAATGTCTTTCCAGACATAATATTTATCCTGCCACAATCTGGGTTATTTCATATTTGTATAACGTTGGTGACTCAAGGCATTTTCATCCTTAAGTTATTTTACATTATTGGGACACAGCATGGGGATGTTGTCTTTTACATGAGTGGGAAGACTGGTGGAAGGGAAGACTCACTTGGGAAAAGGTAAACTGTTCAATCAGAATGACGAGGCATGTCGTTTTGTAGTGGGTTTGACTGAGTGGTGGCCTGAATACCTTACAGTACCATCATAGGGTTCAAGATATTCCCTATTCAATCACAGATTCACATCATGGGGTAAGAAAAATTTATCTGCCAACCCCAGAGATGTTCTACGAACAACATTCCCAATATGTACTAGCAATCACATCCTAGAATGAATAAAAGGAAAAGACAGTTATAGTAAAATCAAATCTCCTATTTTCCTCTTCTTTTTTTTGCTTGTTATTGATCTATACGTTAAAATACATATAGACTGAAATTTGTTTTCTTCAGATTTATGAGAAAATAAAGATTAAAAAAAAAAAAACAACCAGCTGCTACTATTGCAAGCCTCAGCCAGCCCTGGCACATACTTCCTTTTCATGGCAGGTCACAAGCTTGCGTCCATGATCTGAAGTAGATTTTCATCTCTAGGGATCATGTTTCTTGTTGTCTTTTACATTCGCCACTAACAGAGTAGCAACATTTTTTTCAAGCAAGTTTTTTTCCTCCCCTGCTTAAAGCCCGGCCGTGGCAAGGACCAGAGAAAAGCTTGCCTGAAAACAGCTTGTGCCTGGAACAGTTTCACAATTTATCTCTTCCTGGTTTTCTTGCTGATTTTATGAAGTGCCAGGCATCGCTGATGGTGTCAGACAGCTTTTCCTAATTGAAGTATTTGTACGAACACTGTTTTTCAGTTGATGGGCAGAAGCTGCCTTTCTTCCCTACCACCCTCCCAACCCTTCCATGCCAGCCTGCTTGCTTTTGGTGGAGCCAATTCTTTTCGGTCAGGACAGAGGGCTATCAATCAGAAAGTGCCTCAGAGAGAAATAATGCTTGAGTGATTTTTAGAGCTTCCTGTTTCAGCAGCAAGCATTAGAGACATAAACAGTGGTCCAGCCAATGCTGCACCCGGGCTCTGGTTCTAATAAATCAGTTTCGTATTTTCTTCTTGTGCTGGTTGTGGAGGAGCAAGGGAAGGCGGAGGAAAACGGTTATGGAAGAACACAGTCCGTGTTTCTGGATTTGTTTTTCATTTCAAAGAAAAATTACTTGTTGAAACAGAGAGATGGTGTAATGTCTGATGACTGTTTTCTCTCTGCCTATGATTATAAAACAAGTTTAGATCACCAAGGGGATGTTTATGAATAACTATATACAATCGCCCCTTGGTATCTGTGGGGGATTAGCTCCAGGATCCAACCCCCAGTACCGAAATCTCCAGATGCTCAAGTCCCTTGTATAACGTGGTCTGGTATTTGCATAGAACCATAGCACATCCTCCCACATACTGTATTAAAAATTATCTACAGATTATTTTTCACAATGTCAGGACCATCTAAATAGTTATGCTGTATTGTTTAAGGAATAACAATAAGAAAAACATATTTGTACATGTTCAGCACAGATCTGCTTTGTTTTGTTTTTTTCCAAATACTTTCAACCCATGTTTGGTTGAACACATAATGCGGAGCCCATGAGTAAAGGGGGAAGATCAGATGTACTTTCAGTATGGAGAGAGGATATGGTTTTGAAGTTAGTGTTAGACTCTTAGCCAATAGTGTGTGTATTTGTCTGTCTGTATATCTCTGTGTGTGTGTGTGTGTGTGTGTGTGTGTGTGATACTTTCACTGACAGACTTTTTGAACCAAAATGTCTTTGAGGACTAAATCCAGACTAATAACATCTTCTCTTTGAAGATGTTAAATTTTAAAAATTTTTTTAAAAATAAAGCAATTAACAGAAATTAGTAAATGAGCAGTGTGGATTTAATGAGGTGCCTATGAATACGGTTGAGTGTGTGGGGTTTGTCAGATCCCTGGTAGGGTGTGGGGGATGATGGGTGGCACACTTCCTGGTTACATTTACCCACATTCGGTGATTTCACCCTGTGCCTACCCTTTTCCTTGTACGGATGTGAATCGGTGTTCCACAGAGATGCATTTTGGTCTGTGTGGAGCACACATTTAATGATGGCGTTCAGTTGCCTCGGCACCAATTTGGGGTTGAGCCATTTGCCTGACCTCTATTAGCCTGTATTGGGCAGCCTAGCCCATTGGGAACTCCGTTTGCTTTCACCAAACTTGCTCCAGGGAGGGTGTTAGGTGGCTATGGACTCATAAAAGAGTCCAGCAATGTTCTGCGTTTGGGTGCTAGATTCAAAATGCACTTTCTCTGATTTTCTCCAGGCAGAGGAACTTAAACTTTTTCTCAGAGAAGATGTAGGTAAATGTCCTCTTTGTGTTTCAATCTAGATTATTCCCTGCTTATTACCTTGGGACTTAAGACTCTTCCTTCCGGAACCACGCCTCCCCCTCACCTGACCCAGGTAGCTCCAGTGCTGTGAACCGGGGGCCTGGCCAGGGCCGGCGCTGGGGGAGGTGTCTGGCCCCAATTGAGTCACCTTATGCAAACAAAGGTGATGCTCAGATGTATGGGTGACCTGAGCACAGGTCATCTTTACTTATCAGATCTTGGCTGATAAAGCAAGCAGGGATGGGCTGGTTTGGAGGTGGAAACCCTCTAGTTCTCCCAAGGCACTGATTTTGAATCTTTATGGATACGTTTCCTTTTTTATCCTATTTGAAATCATTGTAGGAAGTATGGACAGTATCAATCATCTATTATCTATCCTAATATGGTTCTAACTTTTTCTGCCTCTTTAAGTGATGTCTCCAGAACCTCCAATAAATGTTCTGCTTTCATCTTTCTTTGAGAAACCAAGGGCATGGCCATAGCCATTATCTTATCTGTCTCTCTGCTTATCAATTTTGATGAAACTTTCGCTCAATGGTTCCCAGATAGGGATGATTTTTGACCCCCAGGAGATATTTGATGATATCTGCAGAAATTTTTCGGCTGTTACATCCTGGGGTGGGGGACAGTTCCAGCATCAGGTGACAGAGGCTAGCGATGTGCACTGGACGATCTTCCCTGACAGACCCCCACAAAACGTAGCTCACACTGAGGCTGAGAAGCCCTGATCTTGTGCCATTCTTCCTAATGCTTTCTGTCTCATCACAAAATTCACACACACACACACACACACACACTCACACACTCACACACACACTCACACTCGAATTCAAAAGCTTTACACAGGCCAGGTACGGTGGTGCACATCTATAATCCCAGCTCCTTGGGAGGCTGAGCAAGGAGGATTAAAACTTTGAGGCCAACCTGGGCAACCCAGTGATGGTCCTATCTCAAGATAAAAATAAAAAATGAAAAAAGGCTGGGGGATGTAGCTCAAACCTCTCTAAGTTCAATCTCCACTACTATAACAAGTAATTAACCATTGATTAATTAAAAATAAACACAGAGGTTATAGATGTTTTGGCCAAATATTGAGTTTGAAAATGAATACATACCTGCGTTCCAAAGACGTAGAACTGTGCCATCTCCCCACATCTGCCCCGCTCGCCTGCACTCCTGGATGGCAGCTTTGTGGCAAGGGGAGGAGATGCTGCAGGTGGGGTGGTCCACACCAGGGCAGGTTCTTCTGAGGAGCCCTGCACACAGGGGCACGTCCACTGGCTTCTCAGTGGTCTCCTAGAAGGGCTTCCTTCAAGAAGCCACAGGTCCACCCATCTGGGAAAACGAAATGATGTTGTAGGCAGTGTCCACCCGAATTAAAAAGTGCTGAAAGCAGGATCCTGTTATATTTCTCCTGTAGAGACCTTCCAGACTCCGAAAGGGTCTCTTTCTGCAGCCCTGAACTAAAAGCAGAGCATGGGAGGGGAAAGGGGACCATGGTCCACCTGCCAGGCCAACTCTTCCCCAGGTTTAGTGCCAGCCTCAGGCAGAGCTCATGACTGGTGACTGGGTGATTGCGGAGCTTCCAGGAACCTGTTTCAGCGAGTTAGTTTTGCCACCACTTATTTTGCATTCTGAGATTCCAGGAAAGATGATTTGTAAACAAAGTTCTGAAAAATGGCTCCCCTAGGCTCTTCTGCTGTGGGCTGAATTTCTTGAGTGAGTTTGGTGGGTGTCTGTGGCTGCCTGCTTGCTTTAGCTGCAAGTGGAGACTGTTACTCTTCGCTTCCATAAGCCTGCTGCCCTGCAGCTCCCAGGTTTGGCATAGAGGAGGCCAGATCTGTTTCCGGCCGTTTGTGATAGGAAGAGTTAAGGGTCGAAATAAAAGAGTTCCCAGGGCCACTGAGCCAGGGCTGCATGGAGCTCACACCGGTTCCTGTAGACATGCTTGGGAGAGAAGGGTGCTGGGAAAAGGTGCCGAAACAGCTGGAACGGCCGCGGAAAAGAAATGAGAATGTGTCCGGAAGCCCCCAGGCAGAGAACTACCAGGAATTTTTCAAACAGGAAAGATCTAGCTCTTAACTAGAGAAGCACTGTATGGGATCCGCAGCCAGCAACCATGTCTGTGTCAGTGAATATGTAGACATGGATAACTGTTGCAGGGCTATTTTTCCCCTCTAGATCCTCGTGGTCAGTGCGTGGACTTTCTTAGATTCTTCACTGGGGGCGTGGGATCTCAACTTGAGTGCTATTGATATTTGGAGCTGGTTATCACATTTATTTAAATACTTATTTTACAGTAATAAGATTTGAACCCAGAGCCTTGACACTGAGATACATCCCCAGCCCATTTTTTATTTCTTATTTTAAGATAGGGTCTTGCTAAGTTGCTAAATTGCCCGGGTTGGGCTGAAATGTTTGATCCTCCTACCTCCTCTTCCCAGAGTACCGAGATTGCAGACGTGGGCCACCAACCCTGGCTAGGGCTGGTGATTGTTCACCGCGAAGGGGTGTCCTGTGCACTGCTGAACATTTGACAGCGCCCCCAGCCTCTGTCTAGTAAGCAGAGACACCAATCCTCCCAGTTGGGATAATCAGAAATGTCTGCAGATAGGGCCAGATGTCCCCTGGGGTGGGGGCAGGGTTGCTCTTGATGGAGAACTAGTACTGGCTTAAAGGTATCTGTCCTTGAACAAGTCACTTGACCTGTCTGAGCCAGATTCTGCCCTCCTCCAGGGGATGAAGGTACAATGAGGCTTGATTACCTGAGATAAGATATAGGTTGGGGGTGATTCCTTCCCTTCATAAGATCTCTCCAAGTGACACAAACTCCGGAGTAGACAGTGGTAACTTGTCAGCTCCAACAACAGAAACCAGCCACACCATCAGCCAGGGGTCTGCTTTTCCTTGGCCCAAGTGGATGAGCTTCCCAGGCAGGAGGAAACATCAGTCCTTATGCTTATTTCTCAGCCCACACAGTTCTGAGGTCCTGAAAGGGTTACATGCAGCAGGCACTGAGATTTCAGATTAGCAATGGCCTAGATGAAATTAAATATGTACTGTAATTTGAAGCACTTACTGTTTTTCATGGGAAAAGAAGTTCTCCTCACTTAGCCTTTCCGACTCTTTTGTCCAAATGCTAATGGCATGCAAATATTTATGATTCATACATGTTGCTTTTAATTCCTGATCATATTTTAACAATAAACACTGCATTTTAACAATGAGGCAGAATAATCCCTTTGTCCTGTTGCCGGGTTGCGCAGGCTGGCACCTGGCAGCATCGCATTCTTCCGGAGCAGTCATGGCTGCCTCCACCCAGGTTCAGGGAGTTTTACGACGGTGCCACTGCGGCTGCCTTGGACCAGGCTGCAGGCATCCTGGCAGCTCCACTGGAAGGCTTTGGTAAGGCTGTACTGCAGCCTTCTCGTACACCGCAAGTGAAAGTCCAAGAACCTTTTTCTCCTGTGGCCACATGTAAACCAGAGAATTGGTTAATCTGGCTGTTACTTCAAGAGGTATCTTACTATCTGAAGATCTTGAGTCCTGGCCAAATCACTGGACTCTAGATTGCACTGATGTCATCGTGTCCTACTTAAGGTACTTCCAATTTGTAATCACCCCATGGAAACACATGTACCTACTTGTGAAAAGTCTGTGGCTCTTTGGAAGGTAGAATGATATCATATGAAATGTGGACACACTTGTGGGACCCCTTGCGACGTGCGGGCCTCGGTATCCCCTTCTGTATCATAAGTATGATGGCATGTTACCTCCAGGCTTCATGAGGCCAGGATGGTAAATGGAGATGACGTGCATGGAACAAGATTTAGGAAGAAGAGGTGCAAAGCACCTTGACATTGTCGGTCCTTCTCCACTGAGAAGCGCTGAGGGAGGAGGAAAGAAAGATGGCTGCTCTGACGTGTCTCACTGAATCTGAAAGTTAGGGATGATGCTCCTTTCCACCGTCTGTTCCTTCATAGCAAGGAATTTTATCCCTCCTTTTTATTTATTTATTTTTTGTGGTACCGGGAATCAAACTCAGGACCTGGCACTTGCCAGGCAGGTGCTTGTGCCACTGAGGTACATCCCCCGCCCTCCTCCATTTTTCTTACTGAGCACTTCATTAAATAAAAGTGCCTGAGATAGGAGGAGCTTCTTAGTCATAATTGAATGCCTGCCTAATAATAATACCATTACAAACATTTGTTGGGCATCGACTCTATGTCTATTCCTATTTTGTCATAATTACTGTCCTGCCCTGTCCCCTGAGGCCATTTGCTGAAGGCACTTCATTCATTCATTCATTCATTACTGTATGCACTGTGCATCTACTGTGTGCAGGTGCTGGGCTAGCGCTGGAGATGCGAGGTCAGCTGTAGAGAAAGAAGTCCCGCCCTTGGGAGGCTATGGGGGTGGGGCACAAGCAAGCCATTGCTGCTCTGAATGGCAGCATTATGGCAAAGAACAGGTGAAGTGGACACTGTTTAATATGTCACAGGGGCAAGGGGTCTCCCCAAATTGTCATCTCTGCTGAGATCCAAATGTTGCAAAGAGGCTGCCGAGTTGGGAGCATCCGGCAGGGAAGGTAGAGAGCGGGAGCAAGACCCTGTCTGGGAAAGAGCCGAGGGAGACTCTAGAGGCCACTGCAGAGGGCTTGAAGAGGGCCAGCCTGGGAAATCCACACTGGAGCTTTGGTCTCCTCCTATTGTTATAGAGAACCATTGGCAGATGTTAAGCAGAGAGGTACTGTCACCAGTTACTTATTGTATAAGGACATTTAGATTACAGATGAGGAAGGGAAAGGACAGTTGGAGGATGCTGAGGTGCTCGGAGGCCAATCCAGGGGCTGAGAGCTCATTTCTCCTCACAGGCAGCCTCAGACCCCATTTGGAATATGTCACCCTCCTGAGCAATCAGCTGCCACCTCAAGCTGGCCTCGAGCTTCCCTCTCTTCCCTCTCAGCCTCCTCTCTCAAGAGCCAAGCCCACCTGCCCTCCTCCTACCTGTAGCAGCAGAGAGTCAGGAGGCTGGTGTACAGGAGCTAATGACAGAGACTGCCTTCCCCTCTGAATGCCGTGCCTAGGGCTCCCTGCGCAGCTGGGTGGGGTGTGGGAGGGTGTGCTGGGGCACATGCAACGGAGGAGTCAGCCGGCCCCAGGAGGTTGCTTTGGCTACCCTTTGTGGTCCTTGACTGGCATACACAGTCTGGTGGGTGCATAGGGCTTGGCAAATTGGGGTGTGTCCACCCCCATCTGAGCTCTCCCAGATGAACGGTCAGAGTATTGGGTATGGCGGCTGGGCTAAATGAGAATTCAGCATTGTGGTCATATTTGGGCCAAAGCTGGGTGACTCAGCTGAAACACTGGGGAACTATGATACAAAAGAACAGGGAAAGGAACATAGAATTGGGGGAAAGGCAATGTGAAATCACAGGAGACCATCATGGTGTTTTGGGATTAGGTCATGTGTTAGTCCTCATTAGTGAGAGATTGGTTCCAGTTCCGGACTCCCCCAGCCCCGCAGATACCCACATCTGTGGATGCTCCTGTCCTTTATATCAAGCGGCATAGTATTTGCCTACAACTGTGCACATCCTTCCCTCTCATACTCTTCACATCATCTCTAGATTACTTATAATACCTGACACAATGAAAAATGGTACATAAATAGTTGTTGTACTGTATTATTTAGAGGATAATCACAAAGGGAAAAAAATCTGTGCATGTTTATTTCAGATGCATCTTTTTTCTTGAGTATTTCTGATCTGTGGTTGGTTCAATCCTCAAAGCACAGAACTGTGGGGGCAGACACGAAGGCTGTACTGTATTCCTTGTGAAGGGAAATATTTTCTCCTCCACTCCTTCTGTAGGGCTGAGCTCTTCATGGTCTTGGGGGAAAAAAAGCCAGGCTTTCCAAGTGGAATTAGACATCATGAAGACTCAGCTGTCAAACCAAAAGTTGATAGAGTAATTCATTGATTCATCTATCAAACTTTTTTATAATCTGGGCACAAAAGATAGAGAGATTAATCAAATCCAACCCCTACCTACCACTCATTTTCAGAAAACTTTTCCAGAGAACTTACCACAGTGTCAGTTTTCTCCAAGTTAAACAGCTCTTTTTCAAAGGACACTGTCCCTATTTCTATAGAAAACTGAGTTCCTGATAGTAAGCCCCTCGTTTTCAATCCTGCTTTGGAGATTGTCACTGTATCAGTAGCCTGGGCTCTTGTCAGCCTTCTGCCCATGTGACTGCAGCTGCTGCCGGGTGAGGGCATCTGCACACAGGGACTTTGCCCACAGTGGGTATACATCCCCGTTTCCATTCGGTTCAAAATGGAGGAACCAGGAGATTCTGTGCAAGTCAAAGGATTTGTACTCTCTTCTAAAATCCCCAAATAAATTAATTATACAGCTCCGCTGTTGAAACTAGTGATGCCTGGGGAAGGAAGTAAATGCAAGAGGAGTGGAAGCATCAGTTTTGACTGTTAGGTTGCTGCAGGGGGAAAATGAGAAATCAAAATTGAAAATACATTGTGAACAACACTCCAAATGCAGATTACTGCAAATCTAAAGATGCATTCATTTTCATAGTTTTATTGTGATCAGACTTAGACCTGGAGTAATCTATAGCCCAGAGAAATCTTCCTACAAACTTACAGAGTCTTTGGGGATTTCCCGAATTTGTAAACAGCAGACTTGGAGACCTCCGTGGCGCTCTTGGTTTTCAAAACCTGAAGGGGTTTTTTTGTTTGTTTTTTTTCCTTTTATTTTTCCTTTCTTGCTCTCTTGGGAGTTTCAAGTTTGTGTGTACAACCAGCTTTCCTGCCGGTACATGAGTGCATGCAGAATGTTATAACCGAGCTTCTTAAGGAGTATGACCCCCAGAGCAGAGGGATCCTTTGCGTGCAGCCTTCCTTTGCGTGACAAAGGACAAGTTTCACATCCCCTGAAACTGCCCCCAAAAGGAGAAGATGATTCACAGGTCAAAACCTACACCAAGGACAGTGACAGTCACAGAACCATTTAGAAGCCACCAGAGAGGCCCATCCACCCGCCAAGCTCTGGGCAACAGAATCACAACAGCTGGCCCTGTTGTGACAGGATGGGGCCCAAACTTCTAAAGACAGTGTTCCTTGCCTGGACAAGACATGGTTTGGACCCCCTCATCTTTCTACCTTTTATGTCTCTCCTACCCATGCCTTCCGGGGGGCCGTGTATACATTCGCAGCAGTACTGAGGTTCAACCATTCTCACATGTGGTGAGGAATGCAGTGTGCCAGGCCATGTGGAACTGCAGGGTCCAGACGTGGCCTGACGGGACCGCAAACAAATCAGCTGTCAGTCCTCCTCCAGCCCAGACCGTGGGCCTCAGAGCTGCCTGGCTTTGAAGACCGTGTCATGGCAGCAGGTGTCCAGGAAGGCTCACCCCATGACCTTCTTCCCAACTAAATAGAACAGTTCAAACAGTTAGTGCTTTTCCCTGGCCTTTGGATGGACAAACTGGCGTCGAAAGAGACGACACATGTTGCCCTGTCCTGGCTTGTTTATAGAGCGGCTCAGCCATCACAGTTGCATCTTACAATGGTTGCCAGCTGGTGAGGCAGAAGTGAACTTGAAGTTCAAGTTGAACTTGGGCCTCATAGCAGCTCTGTCACCTGCTACACACATGCACACAGGCACGCACACGGATCTCCCACCGTCCAACTTCCTGGCCACTTCTTCCCACCTCCTCTTTGTGGGACCTTACCCACAGCTCTGATCTTCATGGGGTCATGTTTGTTGGATCTTTATGCTTTCACTGATTTTTCCTGAGAGCTTGCTTGATTCCCTGCTTTTATGTGATTTCATTTGACCTGTGTAACAAGGCCATGAGCTGGGAGGGCTGTTATTGCCCTCCATTTTGCAGATGGCTTTTGCCAGGTTTCTGTGAGCCAAATGATTGTCTCAGTGCTCTCCCTTTCTCAGCAACTTCCACCCCAACTCCTCATGCAGGGCAGCTGTGACCCCACAGCCGGACACTCGGGAGCCAAGGGCTGACACCTCTCAGAGACACCCATGGGGCAGCCATGGGATCACTGCCATACTACCTGAGCTCCTACTCCTTCTGGAGGGCAGCGACTCTGGCCAGGCTGTAGCCATGAATGTGAATTCTCACTGGGCCGTCCAGCTCCTGGGTGCCTGCACTTGGCCCTGCAGAGTGGGGCTGGGGTTCTTTAGCCGACCTGTTCTCTTGTGCCTGCCTCTGACGCCTTGCTTGCTCTTCCGGTTGCAGCTTGCTGAGAAAAACACTTGAGAGTCTTTCACTTTCCACACCCACGTACTTAAAATACCAGGCCCACAGGTCATTTTAATGAGGGAATTTGGTTAATGACACGTGCGCTCCAGGGCACAGCCCTGACTTCTGCAGGTGCTGGCTAAGCAGGGCCATGTCTGAGCAGCGATGGGCTGGGGCAAGTGGAGGGCAGAGCATTCGCCAGACGGGCCCAGTGGCTACCTTCCCGCCATGGTCAAGGTTGCTGCCAGGTCTGGCTGGAAGAAGGAAGCCCAGTGGAAAAACATCGCATTCCCCTGTAAGAAAAGAATACCATCTCTGCCTGCAAGATAACAAACAGAGGTTTGTGCACTTGAGGGTACGCAGCGCCCATCACGAGGAAGACCACAGATCCTCTCCCCCAGGGTGAACTGGGTAGTGTGGTGGAAATGCCCCATCAGGTAGCTTTGGCTGGGGTTTTTGGAAACTCCTGTGACTACATCTGAAATGATGAGCATAAAATAATAAGAATTACGATGATGAGCAATGATTTTGCAAATATTCGCTTGAGCGGCTGAGTTTCCCTGTGAACTAGGCTCATCTGTGGTTAACCAACAGCACGTCACACGTGCTCAATTGCCAAAGGCCAGACTCAGCCTAGGAAGAAACTGCTTTTGAACTCTAACCCAGGCTCCCAGCTGTCGAAGGCAATTTGTACACATTAGAGTCGCCGGGACAGTTGTCACTTTCAGGGGACAGTGGCCAAGTATGGGTGAAACACCATGAGTTTGGGTTCCTGGTGCTAGTGCTGCAGAGTTTGCATTTAGAGATTTAAGACATCAGTGGTAATGCAAAGATCAGCGAATGTAAAGAGACTGGAGTACTGATGTGTGCATGTACTGTGTGACTTTGAGAAAATTACTGAACCTCTCTGGGCCTTAGCTTTGCCACATCCTAAGAGCAATGGAATCTGTGTTGTTTATTTCATGAGACTGTTGTGAGGACCAAATGAAATTATCCATGGGAAAGTGTTTGAAAAGTTGTAAATTCTACATAGACCTAAAAATACCAGTGCTAGGAACACAAACATTTCATGCCTGATCCTCACAAGGAGAGGAGATTCGGAGACTGGGACACAGAGCAGGAAGTCAGCCTTGTGAAGGAAGATGCAGGGATCCGAGTGCCGAGCCAGCAAGCTGCAGATGCCAAGGTCTGGGGAGAGACGAGAATCCAGAAAGAGCCGGGAAGGACCCCCACCCCGAGAGGGCGCGTTTCAGTCTGCACCTAGATTTTGGACTTGTGGCCTCCAGAACTATGAGAGCAAATTTCGCCGTTTTAAGCCACCCTGCTTGTGGTCATTCATGAATACACTGTAGTGGTGAAATCTCCGAAGCTGAGGCTGGAGGCAACAGAGGAAGCCCTGTGAGACCCACAGAAGGTGCCATCCCAGGGTGGCCAGTGATCTTGGAGGCCTCCTCCCTACCTCCTGCCTTTGCAGATTGGGAAACTGAAGCCCAGGGATGTAAAACCACTTGTATGGGAATCCAACCCTTCTTGCTGGAAGAACCTGCTGTTTCTCTCTGTCTCTTCCCACCCCACATACACATGCACCCAGCCACCCATATAGTCATGCGTGCATGTGTACACAGGTATGAACACATGCATCCACATATGTATACACATGCACCCATACACACATGTACCCAGTCACCCATATAGTCATGCATGCATGTGTACACAGGTATGAACACATGCATCCACATATGTATACATATGCACCCATACACACATGTACCCAGCCATCCATGTAATCATGCATGCATGTGTACATAAGTATGAACACATGCACCCACACATATATACACATGCACACATACACACATGTATACAGCCATCCATATAGTCATGCATGTGTGTGTACACAGGTATGAACACATGCATATACACATGTATACACATGTACCCAGCCACCCATATAGTCATGCATGTGTGTACGCAGGTATGAACACATGCATACACACATGTATACATATGCACCCATACTCACATGTACCCAGCCATCCCTATAGTCATGCATGTGTGTGTACACAGGTATGAACACATGCATACACATATGTATACACATGCACCCATACACACATGCACCAACCATCCATATAGTCATGTGTGCATGTGTGTACACAGCTATGAACACATGCATACACACATGTATATACACACCCATGCACACATGCACCCAGCCATCCATATAGTCATACGTACATGTGTACACAGGTATGAACACATGCATACACATATGCATACACACACCCATAGGCACATGCATGCACACATATGCCCTGGGCCTCCAAAGGGCTGGGCAATGTCACTATCCAGTTCTGGTGTCTTAGGAACTTTATGTTTTCCATTTTAATTCTCTCCTGCCCTGGAGTCCCCTCCTGCCTTCCCCTTCTCACACATCTGTGAGGGACACTCTGGGATGCAGAATGTGACTTCTTCCCTCAGGGAAGTTAGGCCTCGACAGGTACAAACCCCATCCAAACCAACATCCTAATTAATCAGAAGTAAAAGGATTCCTCAGGGTGCCCAGAAAGTCACAGAGCAGACTGTCCCCTCCAGAAAGGCTGCCTGAGGAACAAGTGACAGGGATCAGCTGGACTCTGACAGAGGGGACACTCGGGCCAGAAGGCCTGGGCAGCTGGTAGCATACTGGAGAACCAAGATTGAAGTCACAGTGCCTTGGCTCATGAGCACAAGTCAAGGCTGGGGAGGAGGGAGAAGCAGTGTGGGTGGGGTGGGGTCTTACCAGGGAGAAGATTCTAGAAGCCAGCTCTAGGATTCAGTATTGATGATCAAGATACAATTCTCGTAGGTTCTTGATGAGAGAGATGGGTGACCGTGAGACCTGGGAATATTGCTTTACCAGCATTTGGCCATAGGGATGCTGCTGGCAGCTGCTCCAGGGCTATGGCCGCCATCACCCCTCCATCTGTGGTTAGAAAGCCAGACTGACCACAGCAGTGGACAGCTAACTGGGTGTCTGCCACCACACCAACATGCCCTCCCGGTGGGCCAGCTAAGTCTCTTCTGCCCACCCTTCCACAGCAGCTCCAGGTCAGGGATGGAGCCCATCTGGAATGTTTCCTGGTGACATCTAAAGCGTGTCCAAAGCTGGCAGATCCATGAAGTCCAGCTGGACCCATTCTTCCAGGACCAGAAGACTTCCAATCTGGGCCTCCTGGTACCCCAGTACTCTGGCCTCATGGACTACAACTCCCCAGAATACATTCTCACCTGTTCTGTTATACAGGTCGTTCAAGACCTTGATTATAAAGCCATACCAGACAAAGCAGTCTTGATCATCTGATAGTAACTTTCTATTCTTTTCATCACAGACTTTCAGAGATGAGTACAAATCCTTGCGGATTGTTTGGTGGGGGTTTTCCTACCATGATTAGGAATTATTGACGTACTATGGTCAAAGATTGTACTCTCATTGAACATTTCTCCATGGCCTTCTTTTGTATTAAAACATACAGACAATTGAAAATATTCTGTTCTTTCTATTTTAGGGAAGGAAGAGAATTGAGTTTTAAAATAG
Source organism: Chinchilla lanigera (assembly GCF_000276665.1). Lineage (NCBI taxonomy): Eukaryota > Metazoa > Chordata > Mammalia > Rodentia > Chinchillidae > Chinchilla > Chinchilla lanigera. The sequence goes on along the minus strand of NW_004955407.1, from coordinate 34,170,318 downwards.
TAAATGAATTTTGGACCAGATAGGAGTGCATGGGCAATGGTTTGTTTTCTTTTCAGTTATTTTGCGTTTTATTTCATACTTCTTGATTAAGAGAAGAAATCATATAGCTTGAAAAACTATATAGATATAGGATGTAACAGCATACTTAGTCAAATATTATGATCCCACTATAGAACTTTGAGAAAAGAGGTGTCGTGAATGAACACCCATACACACTTTGAATACCAGATGGTATTTTAGTGCTTCTATTCATATTAGTTCATTTAATCTCTGCCAAAAGTCTGTAAGGTAGGGAAAGTTGCACATATCCATCTTCCAGGAAAGGACTGAGGCCTAGAGAGATCTAGATCAAGGGACTTGCTGAAAACCAGTCAGTCAGAATTCAAACCCAGAATCCATCCTCAGAGCCTTGGTCAAGAAGAAATGTATTGAAATTGTCAAGCTGAGGCAAGAAAGGTGAGCTCACCTTTCATAAGCATATGTAAAATATTTACATGGTCACCTGGGTACATATTTATATTAATAGTAATTATTAAATCTTAGTCTGTCCGTTACATGTCTGTGGTTAAGTCCATTCACCAAAAATTTCAGTCTGGCCAATTACGAGCGCCTCTGATAACAACTGGTATTTATAAATAATATTTAAACTCAACCAACAATCAGTATTTTCAAAAGATAGATAATTATTCTAATTTAGCATGTCCTCAAACTTAGAAATTGTACAATTTCTAATCCTCAGAAGTATGGACAATATTCAAGGGAGAAAGATGGATATGGCTTCATTTCTCTTTGCCTTGATTTTTTATAAAATATAATCTCTTTGCCTTGATTTTATAAAATAAAATTTTATGGGAGGAAGGGGGAGAGATGGGGGGCCAGGGAGTAGGTGGCTACCAGTCTGACTCAGGATTCTCTGGAGTCTTGATTCAGAAGAAAATAAATTCAAGTCTCCCTTGCGCCTATTGGTTGTTGGTGATTGAGTTAAATCCATATGAATAAGAGAAGTGTCAAACAGTGAAATAGCATCGGTATACATTCCAGAATGTTAGCAAAGCCAGACTCCAGGCAGTAATGGGACACCAAGAACATGCTGAAGCCCTGTCACCTTGCCTATTGGAGAGCTGGAAAGCATAAGTTAACGATCACTTCATTACCCAACAGATGGGTTCAAGCCGTCCCCTTGTTCATTTTTGCTTTGTTTTGTGTCCCAACAGGGAAGAGCTTCACTCTGACCATCACCGTCTTCACAAACCCTCCGCAAGTTGCCACCTACCACAGAGCCATCAAAATCACAGTGGATGGACCCCGAGAACCTCGGAGTAAGTGACCCCTCCAAGCCTCTTCCCCAGCGGGATTCAGGCCCCTGCGGGGAGAAGGAAGTTTATTGTCAGCATTCTTATTCCTCAAAGGTTGTCTCTGGGCACCGGGCTCTTTTTGAACATCCTCTTAGAGGTCACAAGGAAGCTAGCCTGACTCAGGTGCATGTTAGAACTGTTTTGGGGCTGCGTGAGACCCAGGAGTAGTCTGTGAAATGCATAATGAGGTTCAACAGGATTAGAAACAAACAGGGAATGGATACTGACCAGGCACAAAGGTGGCCAAAAAACGGCCTGAGGATCTGAGTGGCTACAGGGGGCTGATCACCATCCATGCGAGACTTTTATTAATTTGTTAAGGCTAGAGATGAAAACTATGAATATTTTCCTTTTCTTTCTCTGGTACAAACTCTCATTACAGAATTGTTTAAAATAGAGAATGGAGGGGTAGAAAAGTGCCTGGGGGAAACCAGTAAATATAGAAAGACCGGACCGAAAAAACAGCTCCTGTGGGGAAAGCTTTTAAAAAAGGAGTTGGGTTGTTTAGTCTGCCGAAAAGATGTCTTCACAGTGACTTAATGACTATTTTTGAGTAAACACAAGAGTAACACTCTCTTCCAGAGCCACACCCTGCCCAGGAGCTGAGGCCGGGCTACGGATCCAGGTCTGTGGGCCAGCTACAGCCTGGGCCCAGCACCCGCGTGCTCCAAACCATGCCAGGTCCCAAGTGGGAAGTGAGTGCTCTCTCTTCTCAGAGACTGGAGGATTTGGCAGATTGAAAAGTGGGCTTCCTCCTGTCATTAGAAGCGGTCATGCCAGGGGGTAGGGGTGGAATGGAATGAGAATATAAAAGCTTTAGGGCCGAATGAGAAACTCAGGCTTCAACAAGTTTCAAGGTTTCTCTGGACTTCAGTTTCTTCTTCTGTAAAATGGGGATAATAATGAGAGCTTTCTTATAAGATCAAATGAAATGATGCTGTGGGTATAGAGTACAAGCTCAGGAAATGATGGCGCCCTTCGGTGGAGGGTCCCACCCCGTATCTCTGCACAGTCCGCTCCATATGACCTTCTCAATATGATGGTTCTGTGGGACTCTACGGTAGCCCTTGGGGCCCAGTCTTCTCCAGATGACCGCCTCAGTGTGATGGTTTCTGTGAGGCTCTAAGGTAGCCCTCTGGTGTGCAGTTCTCTATAGAGCCATCCAATGATCATGGCAGCTAGTAGCAGCCTCTCCTGAAGTCCTGACCAAAACCTCCATATCTGGACCATCTGTCAGAACCATTCCCTTCACTTTCCAGTGCTCCTGAGTGGGTAGATCTCACAGAGAGCTCCCATGCCCACCAGGGATAGCACCCAGGACATGGTGTTCCACAGCTGGGTCCCCTTGCCTCCGTTTGCTGTGCTCAGCAGTGTGCTCCATAGCTGACTCCTGTCTCTCCCTGGAGGCCTCCAGCTCTTTCTCATTAAGCCGATTGAAACTTTGCAGCCATGCGCAGACTCAGGGAAGCCTAGGCCTTGTTCATACCCATGATCCTCTTTATATGTGGAAAGCAGACCAAAGACCCAGGCCTCCAACCGTGTCACACAGCCCAGGAACCTCCACGGCACTTCCTAGGTGAACAGAGTAGGAGTGGCTAACTAAAGTGTCACATCAGCTTTGCATTAAACGGGACACCAAAACCAGTGGGCCATAGCTGTCCACAGAGCACCAGAGAAGAAGCAAGCATACTCAGAGAAAGGTGCATCTCAGGGGCTGTACAGCCACTAACTTTAAAACAGCCGCAGCAGGCATCTCTTGGGCAATTCAGAGGCCGGCCTGGCTGAGGAAGAATCTTAAACCAGGGGACCCAGTTCGCCCTCTACTTCCGTTATTCTCTGAGGTGTAGAAAAGACCAGTGTTTGCCTCACTGCCAGCATTTCCTGTAAAATTCAAAGAACTGATGAGGTGGGTGAGCTTCAAAAAACAAATGGTGGCTGCTCTGGCTTTTAAGAACCGGCAGTTAGAAGGGAAAAATGTGTCTTGGTGATTGTAATGGGCTGCCTGGACACACAGTGTACAAGGCCCCTGCTGTTTTATAACTTAAGGAACCCGTCGTTAGGAGAAAGGCCCTTTGACAGACCCAGGAGATTCGCCTCGGAGTCTTTCCTGCCAAGTGGATTTGGGGTATAGGGAAAAGCTAAATGTGCAGAAATAAGAAGTGTGATATACAGAAGTGTTTATAGCCCCAGGTAGATTGTCTCATGTTTCACAAGAAACTTGTAGAAAAAAGCTGAATGCTAGCAGGCTCCTAGGGCAACTTGGGACCTGCTAGCTTTTCTTTCACCTATGGAGCTGGGGAGCCATCACTGCTAGTTTTTGTCCATGTTTTCTCTTTCTTTCTTTTTTTTTTTTTTTTTTTTTTTTTTTTTTGGTACCAGGAATCAAACTCAGGACCTTGCGCTTGCCAGGCAGGTGCTTGTGCCGCTGAGCTTTATCCCCGGCCCCACGTTTTCTCTTTCTTATCTGAACGTCTTCATTCAAGCTGGGGACTTCTTTCTGGTGGAGCTCTGCTCACAATCTCTCCAACACCATGGTAAGGGGGACCCTAAATGCACAATGGGGCACCAAGTGGTATTAGTCTCTGTGTTAGAGACCTCCCTTGTCTCCTCCATGATGATGGAGCTATGAACTCTGGGAAATTTTGGCAAAATGGCTCTGGCACTGCTAAGTTGAGTAGCGTTATAGAGTTCTCTTGTTTCATGAAATGAAAGACTCTGAGAGCTAGAAGGGACCTGAAAGAGTCATCAGGATAAGCACTCAAAGATAAGGAAAAGTAACCCAGAGAAATAAATGGTCTAAAAAGATTGCTGTGGAGAAGTCAGAAATAGAATGAGGAGTTCTGATACCCCATCTAGACTAACCTGTCCTGTCCTCCTGTCTACCTGTCCATTTATCTGTCTCTTTATTCACGGCACACTGTCTTATGCTTCAGCTATAATCAGCCCTAAACGAAGGACTAAGAATAAAAAACTTCCTCACCCCATCTGCTGGTTGTGCCCATAGGAAAAATTGATGTTCCCTACCCTCTTAGATGGTCTTCGGTGGTGAGGTCATAGTAAAAGTGTATTCCAAAGAAAATTAAGTATGTTTTGTTTCAGATGATGACTTGCTCTTTTACACCAACTGACCTGCCACTTAGTAAGTCAAAACTTGGAATTTTTTTCCTGCATTCGATGGGAATTTTTTTTAAAACATCTCAGACTAGTACAGAAATTAGTAATTGTTGTAGAATTCAATTTATTATTAAGAAAGAGAGCTGTCCAAAGATACTCTCTGTCCAGAATTTGCTCCTGCAAGCAGCAAAGAGGTCTGTTCTCAGTTAATAGGTAGAAAACTTAGTAGCTTGTTAAGCATGAAAGATACAGTAAAAGGAATTTTCCCAAAAACCTACTGAGTGTTGTTTTATGTAGTTCTTGTATTTCTGGAGATCAAATGGAGACAAACACTCCAGCGTTTAGCCTCGGTGTGTGTAATTCAGGTGGCTCTGTCCTAATACTGAAATACCAAAGCACAGTTAGTTCATAAAATAATTTGAATGGCGAACTTGGCTCAGTGAGATAGAGGAAGATATTTTGTAGAGAGAAGGTTGAGGAGAGCGAACAGGTAGGGAGCTACCTGATGGTTTGGCTTGAGCAACTGTTACCTGTCTGGTCAGGTACCCATTACATCGGGAACATTGAGAAACCTCATTGAAATTCAAAAAGGTCAATAAAACACATATTGGCTATTTTCTGGGGCAGCTTGTGCCCTGGGGGAAAGGAGTCCATAGTCACTGTGCTCTGCTTGAGCTCTTGAGGTGCGCGGTAAGGGATGCCAAGGTGAAGCCCTCCCGTACAGCTCTGGAGAACTTTCCAGGATAGTAGTCTTCATGCCGACTAGTCCTCTGTGTAGAGAGTTGTAGTTAAAATGGGTCAACCAAAAGGACCAACGCTTCATTGCGCAGTTGTTTTTCTAAGTACTTTGTCAAGATTATATCACACAAATACAGTTTGACATTGAAAGAAAGTAGCAAAACTATTATATATAGATCTGAAATGAGGTCTCTGTATATGACAAATATGTTTCAAATGAAGAAACACCTGAAAGGTACCTGCAAATTTATAGTGATTGTGGACTTTAAAATACTTAAGAAATCAAAATTGTCAGAAATGTGTGGGATGACTGTGTTTATGGATTATTTTTGTTTGTTTGTTTGTTTGTTTGGTACCGGGAATCAAACTCAGGACCTTGCGCTTGCCAAGCAGGATGCTGTGCTCCTGAGCTATATCCCTAGCCCTGGATTATTCTTATTATTAAGTAGAGTTTCCTTTTGCAAAAGTTATTTTTTCTTCCTAATAAAAATACCTAAAAATAATAAGCTAGCATTAGAAAATGTTGTTTGACCAATACCAAATTGCTTCAGCCATATTAACTTATACAATCTTTGAAAGAATGAGTAAAAAAAAAATAAAACAGAAAGAAATTGAGTGATTTATCCATGGTCACCCAATTAGTAAGCCAGAATTGAAATTAAACAGTCCCGGCATTGGAATCTACAGATTCCAGCTGATGTCTGTTTCTGAGAACTCTGCTAGTATTTGAGATTCATTGTACTGTTAATTCCTGTATATTTTGCTAAGAGATACAGATTCCTGTATTTTTTACTGATAAACTAGGAGAGTAATACAGGTCTGGTTCACATATGGTTTTCCTTGTGAAAGCAAAAGCCTGTAGCTTTTGTAACGACTGGAAGAATCAGTGTCTTCCTCCAGGCAAGGCTGGAGTGAAGTTCTCCAAAGAAAATCCCTAGTAGAGTCATTACATCGAGGGTCATACGTGTCATCAGTTGGTGCTGCATGTCACCACGGTCTGCTTGGAGACCTGGCAGCAATGCGGACCTAAACCACAGGCAGCACATAACATGAACCCTTCACTCCTATGTTGGCATGCAGGACAGGTGAGTAAGGTGACAAAAGTGACCACGAGGTCAGCTGTCTGGGCTGGGTCCCCCGTTAATCGATGATTTCGTGGCACTCTTTGCTCCCAAATGGTTGTTGAAATATCAGACAGGTTTATAGATCTGCAATCTCAGGATTGTGATTTCCAGTCCGCAATCTCATTGCTTCTGGGGAATTCCTTCAAGCACGTCTCCTGGATAATGAATGATGATCTATGTATTCCCTCTTTCCTTGGGGTTCTCAAATATCAGATTTGAATGTGGGTTGTGTCTGGGTGAAATCCTCACCCACAAAATGATTCTTCCACCCCTCCTATCCAAGCACAGAGTAGGAGGTAAACAGAGGGTCAGAGAGGAGAAAGATGTTTCTTTGGTTTTTTTTGTTTTTGTTTTTGTTTTTCTCCGGTACCCGAACTCACGACCTTGCGCTTACCAGGCAGGCGCTTTGCGGCTGAGCTAAATCCCCAGCCCCTAGAAAGATGTTCTATTTATTCATATGGACCCCCTCCCGTAAAAAGCTTCCAACTAAGGTGGGAATTCTGGGGGACCTTCAAGCTGATACTTAATTTCCTCTGTGCTAAGCTCCCCAACACCCTGAAGACTTAGCAAAGGCAGTTTTTAAAGCATTAATAGCAATCATGCCTAAGGGGTTCCAACACATTTTAGATTCCTTTCCTGTTTATTATTTTTGTAGTTCAAGGCTAAGGTCTGGAAGGGTCTCTGGGACAAACGAGAATGTGAGAGCACACAGAAAGGCACAGGCTTCTGCCCTTGGAAGCTGCAATAACCCACTTGATCTGACTCCCAGTCAGTAACTACCAAGAAGCCACTGAGAATTTTTCAACGGCATTTGCATTGCTATAGGCAGGAAGCAAAGCAGAGTGCCTTTCAGGTACAAGTAAATACCCAAAGAAATAAATGAGCTAATGCAGGGAGCATGAGAGAGGGACGAAGAAACACGGAATGAAACCTAAACCAACACTTCGACTTTCTCTTTCCATGTACATCATTGCAAAACCGTATCAGTATTACGAATACCATGCCAGTGAAGCTGAGATCGAAACTAACATACCGCACTTGTTAGAGTTTATTATATGATATGCCAAAAAGGGGGAGGGGGTGCCTATCTGCATTTAGGCTTCCGTTTCTTAATCTTAAAATGTGTGAAAAGATTTATGGATCCCGAACTCAGGGACATGGGTTTTCACACTGGCGCCACCAGACCTGTGGGTGTGAACTTCGGCAATTATCTTAAGTACTTTAGTCCTCATTTTCCTCTTTGGTCGAACTAAGCAATGGGACGAGATAATCTCTAAATTAGTTCCCACTCAAAAGGGGTAACAGAATATTGTCGGCAAAAGAGAGCCACAGGTTCCTCACAAATGCGGCCTTCACAGACCATGACTCCCCAGCCTCCTTCCCGGGGGATGCCACCCCACATCCCAGCAGACACATCCCCACGCACCCGGGTTCTGCATTAAGTATCTTTTTTTTTTTTTTTTTTCTGTAAAGTTTTGAAAGAGCTTTGTAATTTGTTTTTGAAATTCTCTGGCTATGAGTAACTCATTTCATTTCCTGTGGCCCTGATTTCTGTGCCATCAACACGGGATTTTGACCAGAAGTTGAGTTCCCATATTTGCACTTGCTGATTCTGGGGTGCCAATACCTGGGTAGGTGTCTGCAGCAAGGCTTTGTAAAACAGGGGCAGTGGCCATCCGAATATCACGGGGTTGGGGAGCTAAATGCCTCAGCCTCTGTGGCTCGCTCAGAACCCTGTCTGGCACATGGCAAGTATTGAAAGAGGTCAGCTATGATTTGTGTTTAGTCTTGGAATTCTTTTGGAAATGAGAAAACTCCATAAACAAAAAAAAGGCTGTGAAGCTTAAATTTAAAAATTCATGAAGTTGCCATAATGTTGCATTTTTATTAAACATTTATATTTTTTGAGTTTTTTTGTTTTAGTTGTTTGGGATTTAGACCCTATAAAACTTTTCTTTTCTGGCACTGCTGGACATTTGAAATACTCTGGGCACTGTCCCTAAGTCCCTAATGGGTAAAATGGGCTTCCCCTCAAACACTGCCCTTGGTGGAAAACGCAGGGAAAAATCATGCCACAGTAGCATCAAAAGTTGGTACTTGGTAGGTCGGGCATGGTGACGCAACCCTGTAATCCCAGCACTCAGGAGGCTGAGGCAGGAGGATCATTGCAGGTTCGAGACCAGCCTGCATTTCAAAGTGAGCTCAAGGCCAGCCTGACTGCATAGCAAGACCCTGTCTCAAAAAGACAAAGAAAAAAGGAAAAAGGAAAAAGAAAAAGAAAAAAAAGTTGGTACTTGAGGTATATCAATATGTACATATAGCTGAGGCAAGGTCTCTTACTCTTCCTTTGTAGGAAAAAAAAAAAAAAACATGATTCTTGTAAAACATCTTCAGATTGGTTTTAGGATCCCTCCCAGATGTCAAAATCTGCCATCGTCAAATTCTCCATAGCTAATGGTATAGTATTTGCGCGTGTCTTCCCATATACTTGAGATCGTCTCTAGATTACTTATAATACCTAACATAGTGTTAATACAATATAAATAGTTGTTATATTACATATGTTTTAAGGGACAAGGATAAGAAAAGAAGTCTCTACATGCTTTTCAAGTAGTTTTAATCGGAGGTTGGTTCAGTCCTCAGATGTGGCGCTCACAGTTTATCTCCCGAGGGTGCCTGGGTCTCTAGCCACATTGCGGCCTCTTAGGCACAGAAGCTTGCTCAGCCACACTTTGAGTTTCCCAAGTGGATGTGCGGCACCAGGGAGTGTGTGTGGCAGCTGATTGTGTGCTCTGTGGTTTGGCCTCCAGGTTGATGGTCAGGTGCCGCAGCTGTATGTGTATCTCCCATGGGGACACGTGGCCTCACAGGCTCCTAATGGACTGTGGTTGACAGCATAGCACCGCAGTGCATTATAATGCATCTGACTCCCTGCTTTCAGGTGGATTTTGATTATTTTCATCCGCTAGTTGCTGTTCATTTTTCATTTTGTAAAAACTCTCCTTGTGTTTTCCCAAAGGCTTGGGGTTTTTTCCTGTAAGCCGTGCGTGGAGGAAAGGCATTAGCAAGCAGTTGGTATAGTGGATCTCTCAGAACCCCGCCACTTCCACCAAAACAAAAGAAAAAAGAAATATTTCCAGAAGTTTTGCTTACATAAGTAAAACCCACCTCCCTTTATCCTCCCTCTGTGTTTAAGTTCAGCTGAGCTAATGTACAATTTACAAGTTCTGTTCTTTCCGTAGGCTTTTCTTTTAAAATAATTTTTTTTTGGCTATAAACTCTAAAGTGTTGGAATTATGGGAGGGGTGAGTTAAGTGTAATAAGTGTATGGTAACAGCTGTGTCATCAGACACATCACAGGGCACCAGCATTTGGTTGGATGGGAAGGTCTTTTTCAACTTGGAAGTTGAAAGTTTGCTATAATCAATAACAAATACTCTAGATATTCCTCTATAGGCTAAAGCCACTGTAGGAGAAGAAATTTTAAGTACTCTAACACAGTTCCTTTCTGTTTGCCTTTCTGAAAAAGTAACACTATAGTACTACTCGTCAACTCTCTAGACCTCTATAAAGTCAGTTACGGGCAATACATTAATTTGGTGTTTCCGTGGGTTACACATAATCGTACTCAGGTTCCGTTAAAGTGAGTATTGACTAAAGCTTGCACTGCTATCAAAATCATTCAAGTGTGTTTTTCTGTACTGCCATGTTGAACATTTAATATTTTATTTACTTGATTTCATTTTTATTTTCATTCACTATGACTTATAAGTCATCTTCTGAGCATTCAAGATAAAAAGTAAATATTTGAAATAAGTGGGTTCTTAAGTACTATATAAGGTTATGGCCCTATTAGATTCGTTCCCGGTATCTCTTTAATTTTAATTACCTTTGAGTGGCTGTATGATATTTCTAATTCATTCATTTTAAGGAGAAATATGCAGTAACATCTTTTGCTCTTACCTGACACTGTTTTCAGGGAAGAGCCCCAGCATTTCAGAAATAAGCCAGATTGCACAGGGGATCCCAGTGAGCTGCAGGGAATGAGATAGATTGAAACCAAACCTGACTTCAGGGCTGATTCCTGCTACTTACCAGTGGTGTGTTTTAGTTTCTCCCTCTGTAGAATGGGCTTCCTGATGCTTACCTAGCAGGGAAGTGATAATTAAATGAGACAGACCAAAAGGCAAGCTGAGATGGGGACTGACAGCCCAAATGTGAAAGTTTGCTCTCCATGGTGACTGCACGGACTCCACCCCCACCTCAATCCCTGCTCCTCAAGTGTAAAGCCAGGAAGATGGCATCCCTGTCTAGGGATTTCTTGTACAGAGTGAATGAAGTAATACATCTGAGGACACAGCCTAGTGCTGGGCACAGATGTCTCCCTAAATAGTACCTCGTATTACTAAAGTACATGTCAGGGACACAGCAGGTCCCTTTTATACTGTCCCATACCATGTACCCAGGAAAAGCAAATGGAATTCTGCCCAAGGACTCTGCCAAGTTTTCAAAAAAGAAAAAAAAAAAGAAAGAAAGAAAACCCAAACCTGGTGAATTTGGCCCTCAGGATGTAGAACAATAAGGGCTTTTTTCTCCTTTTCCTTCCAATCTATTAGTAACTCCAAATGCTGAAATGCTGAACAAACTTCAATAAATCCATTTCTCACAACGCACAACCACCTTAGCCATATTGCCCAGGTTCTTTGGGGAAGAAGTGGGCTTTTTCCAAATAGTTAAAGGTTTTATCAAAGCACAGTTCCATTTTTAACTGAAAATTAAGCACATAGGCTGAAGTGTGATTTTCCAAGTTTTCTAGCATCTAGAAGCTTCCACTAAGTCATCTATAAAATGAAAATAATAAAATGATGACAATAATACAGGTCTGTCCACTACATAGGATTGTTTTGTATGAATTGTGATACTATTATCAAAGTGTGCTTTTAACCATCCATCTTCTAGACAATAGAAATGTGTGTTAAATAATTGAAAATTATAATAGAAAAAAAAATTACCATTTTGCATGTATTATAGAAAAACCTTAGGGGTATTAAGTAAAATAATGATTGGTTTCTTGAAGATAGATTTCATTTCGCTGTGTCCTTCAAGGTCCTTAAGAGGAAAATCACAGTGAAGAAAGACATTTAAATCAGCCAGCACTGTGAATCTATACATTCAGAAATTTTGCCTTGGGCCATTAGAATATCTTACTGTATCCTTTGCCTATGTCCACCTACCTTTTAAAAATGTGGGAAGCAAAGAATGCAACCTTGGCAAACAGCTGAGAGCTGAGTTTTATTTGAATATATTTTTATCTTTTCCAAAACCAAAAACAGTTTTTCTCCTCCAGATGTTATTATCCCATGTTCCTTCAACGACGTGCACGGCCAGAGGTTTGGGAACAGTAGCGCACAGGGCGGGATCACAGCGCTGCTTGCTGGGACCTCCAGCCTTGTTTCCCCCCGCCGTGGCTTGTTATATATGGGGCTGCCTGAGATTTCTGGATTAGGTTTCAGGGAGATGAAATGCTATACCCTTGAGCCCTGTTGCCAGTTTCAAAAACTGCAGCTGCTTGGGAGTGAGACTCTTGCAAGGCCCAGCTCACTGTCAGGTTCATTTGCTGACACACAGGCCGCCTGCCCAGCCAGGGCGAGATCAGAGAAATCTCTTCTCCTCCTTGGGTGATTCAGCCAGTCTCAAAATAAATAGGCATTGGAGTGTGGGGAGAAAAACTGGAAACCGCTGAAATCTGAGTCTGGAGGGCTGGGCTGTTCTGGGAGCTGCTGTGAACTTAAAGGAATCCTGAGCCCTGGGCAAAGGAAACGCAGCCCTGGTGGAAGGTGCACTGGCCAGAGAGCGCCTCCCTGGGCTCAGCAGCTCACGTCTCCCCTTAGAACTCAGTTTCTCATCTGTAGAGGCAGAGATCGGTATTTTTTAAGATTTTTATCAGCTCCTAAAAGTAGGATATTGTGTTTATAGGAACATTTGTGTTTTGAAAGCAGTGTCTTCTGGCCTGGACAGAAAGAGCTGTGGCCTTCTGTGGTTTACTGTGCCAAAC
>NW_004955407.1:34003539-34157797 GCF_000276665.1 Chinchilla lanigera | reverse complement strand
AGGAATAAAACTCCACACAGAGTGACATGCTGTAAGTAGGGGAAATCATCCTAACTAGATTTCCCATGACTTTGGCAACATTTTTAAAAAAAAAGACATCCTTAAACCCACAAAGTGCTCAATTGTCCAAGTCCTGACATGGCCAACTTCCCAAAGCTGGCCGGTCAGAGACCTTGGTGTTAATTCCTCAGCCAACTGAAAAAGATGGTGTGAGTTGTGTTGACTTAATTGTTGGAGCCGTTCTGTGAGTGAGGCGCCTCCCTCCTGGGCCCCCTCGCAGTATTATGGGCTGTTCTTCATTACCTGCCCTACCTATCTTCACAATCTAGCCGCAAACAGCTCTGGTTGACCACACCACTTCCCTATTGAAAGTTAATACTGTTTGACTCATTCTGTGCTACTAACCTGAAGCCAAAGAAAACAAGCCAGAGAATAACCGGCTTGTATGGAGTTTGGAAAGCTCTCAGCGGCCCTGCTTTCAAAATCCTATACAGTAGCTTTACTATATCTCTCTGCTGCAGCTGCAAAGAAAATGAAGGAAGCAGAAGTGGGTGAAAAAAAATAATCATAATAAAAGTTGGGGGTGGGGAAGAGACAGGGGAGGGGCAGGCTCCCCTCAGGCTCGGAAAAGGCAGCCTGGTCTGCCACACTTGGTGGGGATCCTTCAAGGAGCTCAGATTTTTCCTTATCACACCAGGGCATTCGCACACAAGAGAGACTGTCAAGGGTGTTAAGGGAGAGAAAAGTTCAAAACACTCTGGAAAAGGCGGTTTTCCTATTGCCAACAGAGCAGAGAGGAGCTGAGAGTGTGGATGGACCCCAAGGCCAGCATCCCATACGCAGAGTCCCAGGGTGATGACGGGCCAGGAGCAGGGGCTGCTCCCTTCCGATCTGGGAGCGGGTTTGGATGGGAGAGTATCCCCAGGTTTACTAGGGAAGTAGCCCTGCCTCCTCCCTCTCCGTCCCACAGCTCACTCAGATGTGGTCACCAGGGCAAGTGGCGCACTTGTATCTTGGAATAAATAGAGTTTTCCTTCCCAGCATCACCTGGCAGACCGGAGGGACCAACGTTTCCTCACTGTGCTGCTGCTCTTACGGCGCCCAGGCAAATAGCTGCTTGTCCTTTCAGGTGATCACTTCCGTTGTCCCTTCACAGCTGGCGGCTGCTTTCAGCCTCCTGGTGACAATAGTGGCAAAAGGCAGCCCGAGCCCTGGATGGAACTGTCATGCCCCGAACGTCCTGAAAGCCTTTTTCTGGATGTGTGAAGAAAGGCTGATGGTTCATAAAAGCAGCTAAGTGCTGGCTGTCTTACTAGTAAGCGCTGCCTGCCAGGCAGGCCTGCTCCGCATCTCTCCAAGGCCCTTGGCTGGCCCCTGGGTCCCCTCTTCCTTGAGGCCAGCCCAGAACTTCAGTGGTGTTTATGCCTGGAGAAAGAGGAGAGAATCAGGTGGCCTTCCTTGGCCGCTGGGAAGGCCGTGGGGCTGGTTGGGCAGAAGAGAGACAAAGGGGTTCCCTCCCCTCTTTTTATAAGCACAGAGGGGTAGAGACCACTAGGCAGGCTGCTCTGTGAGCACCCCCTAGTAAGTGCAGCCCAGGGAAAGGGTGTTCATGCTTTTATTCATTCAGTGAGCGCTGACTACAGCATCTGTGATGAGTCTCAGTTTAGCTGGGTCCCCATGCAAAGCGGGCAGCACCATGCTGTTATGCAGGATGTCTGCTCATGGGGGAAGGGCCTGCAGACCCCCGCAGGGGGGAAGAGGGCTGTTCACACACACAGGCAGGGCCAAGCCCCACGATGGCGATGGCGCAGGGAGAGCTGCAGGCCTCTGGGACTTGGCCTTTGTCCCCAAGGCCTGTCCACCAGGGGTGCTCCCTGCAGGGGACCTGATCCACAGTGCCTTGAAGAGGGTGCTTGGTAATACTTCCCATCACAGCTGGGGCGCCAGGACTTTGCCTGCACCCACAGCGGGCCACCTCTGGCTAAGAGTGAGACACCAGGCAGAGCGAGACCCTAAGCTACCACTTCCTCGCTTGTCACCAGGCAGAGCAGGAGTGACCAAAAGTGCCCAGTGACTGCAGAATCCCACTGCTCTGCTTTTGGGGGGGCAGGCCTTGCAGAGCCCAGCCCACGTGGGTGAGCTGCAGACCCACTGCCTTCAGCTTGGGGGAACTAAGTGCCGGTTTGGTTTTTGTCCCCCGAACCTTGGGAGCCTGATTCAGGGAGAAGGAGGACATGGTGCTGTAAAGCCTTGGGCCTGAAGTTGTGGTAGCTGTTGACCTCGTCTTGGCTCAGCTGCCTTCGTCTCCGAGCCTGATTGTCATCTCCCACCCCTGTATCTTTATGCTGGCCTGGAGCAGCGATGGTTGCTTCATGTGTGAGATGTAAGGACATGATGGGTGGATGTGTGAATGTGTGAGATATACATACATGATGTGTGAATTGTGTGATGTATGTCTGTGCATGTGATGTATGTATGCACGCAGTGTGTACATGTATGCTGTGTGTATCTATGATGTGTATGTGTATAAGTGTGATATGTGTGATTTAAGTATGTGGTGTATATGTGTTCTGAATATGTGTGATGTGTATGTTTGTTACATGTATATGTTGTGTGTATACATTTTGATGTGTATATGCATGTGATGTGTGTATACATGTATTGTGTGATGTGTGAATGCGTACAGGTGATTTGTGTATATATGTATGTGATATAAATGTAATATATGAATACATGTATGCATATATGTGTGTGACTGTATATAATACAAATATCTGTTATGTTAAATTGTGTGATGTATGTGAGATGTGTCTGATGTGTCTGATGAGTGTATATGTACATGTGTCATGTGTAGATGTGTGTATATGTATGGATATGCTTGGTGAGTATAAATGTGTGCTATGTGTATGTATGTTATAGGTACATGTGTATATGGTGTGTTAGAAGTATACAGTATGTGTGCATGTGTAAGTTCATGGTTTGTGTGATGCACGGTATACTATGTATGTGTGTGTATTGTGTTACAGATGTATGTGATATGTGTATACATGTGGTATAAGTCCATTGTCTATGTGGTGTGTAACATGTGTAGTGTAAGTCTGTGGTTTATGTGGTGGGTGCTATATGTATATATTGTGTGATAGATGCATGTGACCTGTGTACGCACGTGGTATAAGCCCATGATGTTCATAGCATGTGATATATGTGTGCATGTGATATGTGTGTGCATGTGATATGTGTGTGCATGTGATATGGCTACATGGCATGCCTGTGGTGTGTGCAGGCGAGTGAGCAAGCGAGCAGAAAGCGCTCACCTTGGAGAGAGAAGAGAAGCTGCTGCTGTCTTCTCCTGGGTCCAGCAGAACCCTCCCCTCAGCACCAGGGCCTTCTGCCCGTCTACTTTTAGTTTTCAGTATAATGAAAGAAAAATGGATATGCATTTCCCTGACCAATTTAACTTCTAATGAGACAATTCTCCATGAAATTGGTCTGCCCAGAGCTGACGCTTTCCATGAGCAGCTTCCCCACAGTTGCACTGCAGCTAAAACTGTAGTTCTGTTCCTTTGCCCCACATGAACCCTCCTTTTCCACACCCAGCTGAAGGTGATGGGATAGCAGCAAGAACAAAGGGTCTGAGCGTTTATTCATCATTTAATGATCCTACTGTGTGGCGGGTGTGCTTAGACTAGGGATACGGCTGTGAGGAAAAGAAACAAATTCCTTGTCTTCTTGGACCTTGCAGTCCAGCGGGAACCGACACCACCTAATGGTGTGGAGGAAGTCACAGCAAAGGTCTGGGGACTGGCTGCGGGTGGGGGAGGGGGATCCGGCAGCTTAAGGAAAATATGGCACTGAGCCACTCAAAGAAGCGGGTAGATCAGGTGTCTGAGGCCAGAGTATTCTGGGCAGAGGTCCTGAGGCGGCCAGATCGGAGCCCTGGAAAGCAGGCTGGTGTGGCTGGAACACAGCGCTGACTTCAGCCCATCTGCATTTTAGTTTCCAGTAGGGGCACACACCTTAGGAAGCAAGTCTAACGAAGTAGCAGCTTGAACCTCAGAAGTGCATGCTGTATGCCATGGGATGGGCATTGCGAGCCACGGTGTGGGGGACATGTGGGGGGGGCCATGTACAGGTGGACTCGGCGTGCACATGCTACCTCCTGCACCTGGTAGAGACCAGACCTTCCCGGCCAAAGGCGGTGTAGTCCCTGGGGTGATTCTCCGGGGGGAAGGTGCTGGGTCTCTGGAAGTCCCCCGGTAGGTGGAGAATGTTACCTAGAAGAATGGACATCTGGGAGACTCTCAGCGTGACTGAGGTCAGAAGAGCCTGAGACAGGAGAGCAGAGCTCTGCGTGTGGAGGAGGGTGGCGAGGGTCTGTGGACTGGCTTTCCTACTTCCCAGCTGCAGCCTCTGGCAGTTGCTTAGCTGGTTTTACTGTGAGTTTAATGCCCTGCCTCCTCTGGGCTCAGGCTTAGGGCGATAAAGGAAGAGGCAGGATCAGGGGACGTCCTGCTAGATAGGGTGCCAAGAAGGCTCAGCAAGGACTACGGGAGAGAGCGGATCCACAAAACTGATGTCCATGGTCACTAAAAACTACCTGTCCACGAGGCCAGGGATGCAAAGCAGGAGGCAGAAGTAAATTCCTGTGTCATCTTTCTAAGCTGCCAGCCAGGTGGGCGCCCACACTGGAAGTCACTGTGTGCCTCAAGATGGAGTTCTGAGGACTATCTCCATGGTCAGACTTGGGACGGCTCCATGGTCAGACTTGGGACGGCTCCCAAAGGCCCAGTATCTGCCTGAGAGAAATCTTGGAGAGGCATAATGTCATATTAAGTTGCTCAAGAAAGACCATGCTTAAGTGGGTCACGATGGTACACAGTAGTAATCCCAGCACGCTGGGAGGCTGATGCAGGAGGATTTCCAGTTTAATCCCAGCTTGAATACATTAGTGACTTAATGAGACTCTGCCTCAAAATAAATATAAAAAATAGGCTGGGGATATAGCCCAGTGTGAAGGCCCTAAGTTCAATCCCCAGTACAAGGAAAAGAAAGGACAGGAGAGGGGAGGGGAGCGGAGGAAAGGAGAGGAAGGTAGGGGAGAGGGGGAAGGAGGGGGAGGGAAGGAGAGGAGAGGGGAGAAAGGAAAAGGCCACACTTGGGTTGCTCAGCAAGAACGGAGCCAGCACAAAATCGCAGCAGATGTGGTTGCTGTGGATGGTTTTAGAGCCGCTCGGAGAAATCTGTCGTAGTCCTTTAATTCCAGGCTTCCAGATAAGGAGGTGGGGTGACGAAGAGACTTGCTCTTGTCCACAGTAAGGTTTGGAGGAAACTCGGGTTCCGGAGGGAGAACACTTGAACGCCTGACCAGCGGTGGCGTCTCCCTGGTGCCAGAGTGCTGCTCCGGAGAAGAGAGGATTATGGCTCCTACATTAACATCCTGATCCTCAGGGGCACACCCAGGTCTTAACTGCTGCCTTTCTGGAGTGGAATAATAGGTTCCTGGTGACCCTTTCCTGCCATTCCCTGAAACCGCCTCTGAGATGGCCAGGCAGGAATTACTTCCTACTGGCAGACCTGGGGTTCACTTTGCAGAACCCCCTCACTGTTGTGAGCTCAACGTTGATGGACTCTGTCCGGTTAGAGTGGGAGACACACAAACATCGGCAGGGCAGTGTTTGGGGGCCTTTATAGCTGCTTTGTCTATATTCAAGCATTTGAAAAATTAAGGAAAAAGCCACCAAACATCTATCATCAAATGAGGCACCAGTCAGTGCCCATGGACACTTTGAACACAGCAGAGACCTGCAGCCAGCAAGCATGGATGGAAAATAGGAACAAGCACTGCATCTGTACTGAACGCATACAGACTTTCTATCTAGTTGCTATTCCCTAAACTATATGGATAGCGACTATTTACAGAACATCGGCACTTTATTAGGCATTATAAGTCATCTAGAGATGATTTCAAGTGCATGGAAGGATGTGCGTAAGTTGTGTGCAAATATTAGCCACTTCTAAAAGGTGCTTGAGCATCCTAGCACTTTGGTGTCTGCAGAGGTCCTAAAACCAGTCTCCCATGGCTGCTGAGGGACCACTGTATTGGGTACTTTATTTCCCAGTGTTCTGCACATTGAAAGCAGGTAGGAGAAGGGATGCAATGGAGGAGGTGGATGTGTCAGCCAGAGGAACCCCTCCCTCCCTCCCAACTTCCCTTCCTCTCTCCCTCCCCACCTGCATGCTTTTCCTCCCCGCATCATGCATTCCCAATGTGTTTGCAGAATCTTACTAGAAATCAATTTTTTGAGGACCTACCAAGCCAGAACCTCCCTGCAATGCCCACTCGGGTGTGGAATTGCCACTGTTTACCACATATCACTGTAAAGCCCTGGCTAATTCTACACACAAACTGGGAAGGGAAGTAGAACTATAAAGGCAGACAGTGCCAAGATCGAAGCCCTTGTGCTCCTGTGATTTAAAACTAGGACTGTACGCCTTTTGTCTCTTCATTTTGCATTCACGGAAATATGAACGTGTGTGTTGGAGGCTAGTGAGGGATCAGGTGTGTTTTCAGACCTGCGCCCTGTCTGTACTTGCTGTGTGAGATTGGTTAAGTAATATACAACCTCTGAATCCCACTTCCCACGAATGAGTTTAAAAAACACAGCTGATTTCTATGGCCTCTTCCAGCTCTGCAGTAGAGCAACCTTGTCCTGTTCTTTTAGCTTAATGATAGAAGGAACAAAGGAGTGATGTTGTCTGTATTTTAGAACACTGGACAGTATATAAACGTGCATTTGTGATAGGTACTAGGATAATACATGAACACATATGTATCAATATATATTTTATGTTACATTATATATTTCATGTATACTATACAGATCATCTGTAATATTAGACAGTATTTCCCAGCATTGAGTGAGCCACCAGGTGGCTAGGTTTGCTGTGAGGAAGAGTTGTTTCACCACCTGCAAAAGACTTCAAGGAAGGACACCATTCACATGCAGTACTGTCACTTTAAAATCCTAACGACCCCGGGACCTGGAGTTCACAGGAAAAGTGAACTGTTCTCTACCCACACATGTTTCTTTCTATTGTCATAAAACTGCAGCAAATCAAAGGAAGGATGATTCTGTGTTTTTATGTCCAGATCCATGTACTTAGTATCAGGGTGACTGGCAAACTTCTTCTGAAATGTAGATATCCTTGTAAAAGCAAGCGTATGAGATTCATGTGTCTTTTTAAGAGAAGTGTGATTTTATGCGCACGCGCACACACACACAGATGTGTATCTTTTTGATGTTATCCTTTTGTATGATTTTTTTCAGCTGCTCATGCTGACAATGTTTTTAATCTAAACCTTTTTAATTTTTGTGTGGAGAATCGATCAAGATAAATAGCAACCACACCCATATCGGGAGCATGGACTAATAGGTTGTTGGTTGTCAGAAAATTCTGTATTCTCTCTACCCAAACTTTCCCAAGAAAAGGTGGCAAGTTAGCCTTATGTTTTTCACTGATAGGAGATCACACATAAGTGTATTTCAGATACTCTCAGCCGCAGATCCCAGCAGAGCCTTGAAAAAGGCCATTGTATTATCAATGAGATACACGTCTGCTCAGTGCAGTTTTTACAGGAGCAAAGTGAAAGCTGCTCTCACTATGTATCAGAAAATATTGTAACATTTAGGGATGTCCTAGTTGGGCAGCCATCCCAGGACACTGCAGAAATGTCTTTGGAATGAAGTAAAATTTAGCAAATGGCATTCATTTATTTTTATTATATTTTGCCCTTTCTCTTTCTTTTCTTGGCTTCTAATGACTGCAAACATAATAAAATTCTAATCTAATGCTGTTTTTCAAAAATGTGAAACCGGTGATACAAGAATTTAAGACCCCTTTCAGCTCTGTTGAAGATTCAATAACATGCCTCAGTGTGAGACCTGGAGGTAGCCACCCCCATGAACATTCACAACTGATTTCCAACTTGCTCAAAAAACCAGGCCGCTGCATGTACTGTATATGTTGAAGGTGGCATCATAGTTTTACTTGTGGTTTGATCCAGGGTTGAAGTCCCTATTGTCCTCCAGAGCCCAGGACTCAAAAAAGAAAAGTGAATTTCTTAGTGGACATTTTCCATACTCCTCTATTTAAAATTCAGGGGAGCAAATTGACATTTTAATAGCATACAGATACAGGAAACTGAAGACATAAAGCATTAGTTTTCCCCAGCCTGAGAGTTTATATCGGAAGCTCCTATATTTCCTACAAAATATTGCTATTTGGCACCTGGAACCTGGTGGTTTCAGAAAAGAAGAATTAGGTGTTCCTCAGCTCGAGCCTATAAATGCATCTGGACCACACCTTGGACATGATGATGCTTTTCATTTCCCGTACGCCTGGTGTTGCAATTCTCTAGCACTGCTGTGAGCATGGGGGTCAAGTTTGTTCCAAAGGCTCCGGCTTACTCCCACAACGCACGTGGGAAGAGCATGGGATGAACCCTTCCCCAATCTTCCGGCATTAAGCTCAGCCCCGAGACTCCCAGGGCTTACGAAACAGCTTAAAGTGAAGAATTGTTTTTCTCTGAGAGTTGTGCCCGAACATTCCTGCTAAAGCAGACAGTCATCACTTAATCTCTGTAAATGACTATGATTTTGGCAGGTGTCAGCTGGTATAGAAATGGCTCATATGAAAAGTCTTCTTTTAAGCGTAGGGTAATGAGGGGGACCAATAAAAATCATAATCTCACATGTGTCTGGCCACATAGCGGCTTGCCTGAAATGACTTAATTCCTGTTTGGTCTCAGTAGCACATGTCCCCCAGTGTGCTGAAGCAGATGCACTAGTAGATAGCCTTTCTTCAAAGGCCGGCAGATCATACTGCCACACCCAATGTCGTGTATTCAGAATGATCCCCTGCACACCATTCCCCTGGGTCACCCGCTGTCCTTCACACAGCGTTCTTCAAAAATGCCACTGGGCGCCCAAGGAATGTGAAGTTGAAACACAGAGAAAATGTACTGGAATCCCTGGCCGGCTGGCATTCTTTCTGAGACTGTAGAACTCTCCAGAAACATGTTTCCTGCCATTTTCTTTCCTTGACTCCTAATACTAGGCATTAAGCTGTGGCAGGCATTTAAGGCAGAATTATGTTTTAAATGGTTTTTGAGTTGGAACTGTATGTTTTCTCTGCAAAGGAAACTTCAGATTGTTTTAGTGTGATCTTCAGGAAGTGAGGGTCTGTCACAAAGAAAAGAGGAGGGAGGACTAAGGAAGTCTCCATCTGAGCACCCTGAATTATGCCATGGCTGACGGAAATAGAATGTTCTAGAAAAAGATAGTTTTGTATTTCTGAGCGAAAGGGATGATAGGGTTGCTCGGGAACCTGGCCCCTTTTGTCCACAGAGCTGGTGCTTAAAATACTCAGCCCATAAGAGGCCTCTCACATGTGTGCCGGCTGAGCCTGCGTGACTCAGGGTGTTTGCGTTCAAGTCAAGTGTTGTGGGCTGGAGTGCTGAATCAGAGTCCAGATTTGCCTTGGTGACACATGAAAAGAGGGAGCGTTGCATTTGAACTACACAAATATTATGCTTAAGTATTTTTCCTCCTTTTGGAGCCAAATAGGTCTTGTTAATGATAAAATCACTGCAATATAGTGGGCCCTTTTTCTGGTCTGGAATTTGAGACACCATCAACAGTGCCAAGGGGCCCTGCAGCAGGAAGAAGTGGCACGCCATGGAGATTTGGAATCATAACACAAGTTATACGATTTAATTTTATAATTGTAGCAATGGCGAGTTAGAGGAAAATGGGCCGCTCCTGGCCCCACTCCTACTTTACGCTGTGGGGAGTAGAGTCGAGGGTCCCCGTTCTAATTTAGGATTGTGGGAAGGAACAGGAAGGGGAACCTTCTGGGGCAGTAAACTGGCTGCTTCTCCCGTCTTGTTCTGAGGCTGCTTGACAATCAAGGGTTTTAGTGAAATGGATCAAGGACTCTACTGAAACAAACCTCAAGGGTACGGAAGGAACAAGAGGCCATCCTCTTTGAAAGAGGAAGTAATCACCCAGGCTTTTCGTGCTTTTACGGTACCCAGAACGCTGCCATCTCTAGTTTAGCAGGATATTGACGGTGTATTCAGAGAGAAAACTGGAGATCCGTCCAGCCCTCCTGACCTGACCCATCCCATATAAGCACCTCTGCTTGCCCCTGCTGGCAACAGTGACTGATGAGGAACATGAGGACTGAGGCAAGGACACCTACTGTCCATACAGATACTGAGAATCCACCTTCCCACCCTCGATCCTGAGTCCCCCAGCGACGGTTCACCCAGTCAGCTGATGGCTCCTCCGGGACTCCCTTGGGCCCAGCCTGCTGGGAGCATTGAACAAAGCCCAGGCTTCCCCTTCTCTTAGCGGTGCACCCAGGGAGTGGGCTTTGAGAAGAAAGAAGCTACTAATAAAATTGCCTTTGTGGAGAGGAAGAGGGGCTGCCCTCCATGTACCAGGAAGTCTGAGTGCCTGGGCTGTGGGTTTGCCACCCCCCCCCATTTCCTGTTGGAAGGGGCATGCTGCTAAGCTCCAGGGCCCAGGAAGACGCTCAGACCTGCCGTGGTAGTCTTTGCAGTAAGGAGCGGCCTTCTGATGCTATGGGGATAGCACCTCTCCTGGCTGCCACAGCTCAGCCCACAGCGTGTGGCCATGTGCCAAGTACTTCCTTTTCTACCACCACGGCTGCTGCCACAGCCCCGCATCCTGCTGCACCCTGCCCAACAGAGCTGGTGCGGAGGGTTGGAGTGGGTGCAGGGAGCACCCTCTGGCCAGGGTGATGAAAAGGAGTACAGGGTTCAAAGGCGCTGAGTTCCCACAGGCAGCACATCTCGCCAGGGGTAAAGCTCCACTGAGTCCGCACATTGTGGGTGAGGGCAGAGGGAGGGGAAAGGTAAGACACCCCCCAGCTGTAGAAATTCCACAATGCATTTTCTGATCTCTTCCCTCCCTCCTTCCCTCCCCCCCTCCCCCACCCCTCCCCACCCACTCCCCACAATAGGACATCGTCAGAAACTAGATGATCAGACCAAGCCTGGGAGCTTGTCCTTTTCCGAGCGGCTCAGTGAACTGGAGCAGCTGCGGCGCACGGCCATGAGGGTCAGCCCGCACCACCCAGCCCCCACGCCCAACCCTCGCGTGAACCACTCCACTGCCTTTAACCCTCAGCCTCAGAGCCAGATGCAGGGTAAGTACCATGGTGGAGCCCACTTGCCACCTTGCCCTTGCCTCAAGGGGCCACCATGCACAGATCCCACCCAGAGCAGCCCTGGCTTTTCCTGGACACTCAGAGGGAGCTCGTTAGCAATGCAGTTTCAAGTCGAATCTACCTGCTGAGTCACATCCGCACACAGACAGATCTGGATGGAGAAGCGTTGGTGCATAGGAGACAGAAGAGAGAGTTATGGATATAGACACTGTATACGCAGTGTTACGTAGGTATCCATGGGATATGGGTCCAGGACCCACAAGGATGCCAAAATCCTTAGGCGCTCAAGTCCCTTGTGTAAAATGGCATACTATTTGCATTTAACCTGCACACATCCTTCCATATACTTTAAATTATCTGAGTTACTTTTAATATCTAATGCAATGTAAATGCTGTTTAAATCGATGTTATAGTGATTCATACCAAGAAAAGAAAGTTTGTAAATATTTAGTATAGGTGCAATTTTTAAAAATACTTTCAACCCACGTTTATTTGCATCCTTAGATGTAGCACCCTATTTTTTTAAGGGTGAGCTTTGGCTGTTGTTTTTTATCTACCTCCCCCCCCCATTAGCTTGAAGGCATGCACACAGACACACAACTCTAGGTAAATGGTCAGATGTTTCAGGTTTTTGTTGCCTTGAGATTATTTGTGAGTTTTGTATCTAACATGTGTGCATTTAAAAAGATACAAAGCAATGGTAGGCATGGGTGGCTGCCATCACATCGTGCATAATACCTGCAAATCAATAAAGAATGCGGGTCTCCCTGCCCCACGGGGCTAGCCAGCAATTGCAAAAACACTGTGAAATGCAATAATTGCATAAACCTCACTGTGCCAAATTAGATAATAGGCACGGTTCATTTACATGGTAGAAGTGCTGACATCAGTGGCTGTTCCGGGATACCCTTCTGAGGATCTGAAATGCAGTCATGTTCTCTGTCCGTGCAGGCCGCAGCTGTATATGATATGGTCACAGTAATAGCCCTTTGTCAAAGAAGCAGGCTTGTTCAACTCAAAGCGGAAGATAAACAACACATCTGCAGAGAAGGGCAGGCAGCCAGCAGCGGATGTGGTAGCTCTTTGCTCCCCGCTTGGACAGCAAGAATGAGCTTCCCCAGGCATTTTCTAGATGTGGGTCGTGTTGTGGGATGTGCAGGCATCTGCTTGGTATGGTTTCTGGGCTGATAGCTCTCTGTCGTGGTTAACACATGAGGCTCTTGCAAGGCTTGCCAGCATCTTCTACCGAGCAAGCTAGAAATCCAGGCCTTTAGCAGACTCAGTTGTGTGGGGGAGGTTCTTTTGTTTGAGTGGAAAATTCCCAAAGAAATCTTCCCATAAAATAACCATGCATGCAGCTGTGAAGTGGGCTGGCTGTAGAGCAGCCCTTTTGTATACACACGGAGACCTCAAACTTGATGTTTGGGAGACTGCCTCTCATCTTTGCTTAGGTATATTTAGGATGAAGTCCTGGAAAGTTAGTGGTTTCCTGGCTTTTAATAATCACAAATAATGATTGAGAATGTGTATACTGACTTTAAGAGATTCCACAATGCAAGCACGGGCGGTAAACTAGGGCAAATGCTGAGAGGGATGGGGTTAGGGTGAAGTGATACCTTTCTTCTAAGGACACTAAAACCCCCAAGGATGTTGTTTGGGTCGTGTAAACTACCCTAGGTCATCTGCAGGGTTCCATGTGTCAAAATCAAAAGGAAGACTTCTGCTTTCCTATCCTCTCCTTGCTTCGCTGACTGCTGATACCGCTAGGTTGATAAGCACATTTGCCTTTTATTTACTGATAATGGAAAAAAAATTAAGAAAATTTTTCAAAGTGGAAACTTCCACCCACCATACTGGGGGGGGCAAATTAGAATTGTCACCATTGAGTCTGCTTTTTGCTGATAGCTTTGGTGAGAGGGGAATTTCACCAAAGGAAATATGATATTTTCTTTCATTGGATATGACTCCTTGCCCCCTCCCCAAAAGAGCAGGGGCTGAAAAGATGGCACATCAGAGTTCTTGTCCTCTGCGAACAGGCAGAAGTGTGACTGTGGACGGGCAGTCCGCAGCAGTGTGGAGGACTGTGTGCTTAGCAGAGTATCAGGTTTAATACACAGCATCACCCCTTTCTTGCTCCTTTTAAAAACTTTTTACTTCTGCAACATCTAAGCAATCGCAGCTCGCTTTTAGCGTGCTCCAGGGGCTTGGTTGCTACTGTACAGAATGTGTTAACTATATTGCTGATGTTCTTTCTCTCCAAAATATGAATTTGATATGCAGTACTTCACTTGTAAAGTGGCAGGAGCAGTGTCTTAGAAATAAGTGTCGAGAATTTTTGTATAGGTCTCTCTCTCTCTCTCTCCTCGTCTTGCTCTCACTCTCCTCTTTCTCTCCTGCTCCCTCTCCCTTTCCTTCCCTCTCTCTCTCTCCCTTTTCTCCTGTCTCTGTATTTCTATCTTTCTCTTTCTTTTCACACAACAAAATACTATTTTACACTTGCCAAGTGTTGAGTAGACCCTTGAGCTTTTTTTTAAAAAACCTGCAAATTAGAACATTAACAGGTAATATGAAAGTGTAGGTCAGCCAATACCTTTGCTTTCTCTCGACATGAGGAAAATGGTTAATTTCCAGGCTTGTCCTAGAGCGTTCATACTGTATTTAAGATCCCACTTTAAGAAATACAGTGCGGGTTTTATGGATCTCTTTGAAATGGTTTAAGAAATATATTCATTCCAGAAGTAGTCGGGGAAGTCCCTCAGAGGTTCTGGGCAAATGTTATCCAGCTTTACAGAAATATCAGTAGCTGGAAGCTGGAAGAAAGGAAAGGACGTATGCACAGGGTGGGGACTGTGCCTTGCTGGGACCTCCTTGCTGGGAAGGTGGAGGGGCCCCTCCAGCTCCGTGGTCAGGAAATCGCTGGTACAGAATGCCACCTCTGTTTACCTAGCATCAGGTGTGCTTCAGATTCACTCAAAAGAGCCATCTCCAATGATCTGGGGCAGCGTGCAGATGGAGAGGGGCGGGTTGCCATGTCACCAAACCACTGTTTATTTGTTGAGGTTTTAACTATAAAAGGGCTGAGGTTAATTTCAACTTCCTATTTGACCAGGTCTTAAAATTGAATAGAAAGCCATTTTGTCATGGTTGCACGTTCGTGCAAGTCAAGACATCATCATTAACTGTTACAGTCCAATTTCGGCACTCTTGTTATGTTCCTTTTGGGAGAGGGGACGGGGCAGACTGTGGAGAGCTGGTGGGAACCGATGCCTGTTCGGTCACACCTCCCACTTAGAGATGCCTTTGGGTAACCCAAGTGAGTAATTTTAAGAATTTGACTCTGATTTACCAAATCTGAAGAACCACATAAGGCGGTGTAACTTCCTCCTTTGGAGAGATAAAGGTGGGCTGAGGGATGCTGCTGCAGAAAACCATCAAACCATCAGATAAACGAAGGGGCCAGTGCTGTCGTCATTGCACACGTTGGTTGTTATAAACACCTAACCATAACGTTTAACTCTTTCGCTGGACCCACTGTAATACATTTTGGCATGGGAGAGACCCTGATCTACAATGTTCTATTCCCGTGATTGGGAAGACAAGTTGAACCAGAGGCGAACATCTGCCCACCATTTCCAAGATCATAAGTGGTGATTGTGGGACTCAAACCCAGAGTCTGCTGGCAAAGCCTGCGCAGGTGCAGTGTAGGGGGCTGCAGGGTTCAGCAGCATGGAGAATAATTGCAGTCCGCCGTGGAGCCATGGGAGAAGTGCTGAGCTTGTCACTCTTCCAGGGTCCTGTAGTGAGCAGGTGCCATTGCGATTAGACAGTGGTGATGCTGACAGTAACTCTGGGCCCTGCGGCCGGCACCTTGATAATCTGTCTCCCTTTGGTATATGGACATGTCTCTTTAAAGACGGAGAGGCAAGAAAACTCTAAAGCGTTGGTGAAAGGGAGATGTATGGGCAGGAAGAGGGTTTCTTAGCCATCCTGTCTCCTGAATTGAGGCAGCTGCCTTTTCTTCTGTGTAAGAGGCTTTCCCTCAGGGCTCCTCGAACCAAGCTTTCCTACTTATGCAAACCCAGGCAATATCTGATCAGCTGTAGGAGGGTAGATGCCTCCACTTAAGATTTCCATGTGGCCTCCAAGAGAGGCCTTCACCTCTCAGCTCATCACCAATTCTTAGGATTCCAAATGACTTTTGTTTTTATATTTACATTCTCTAAAAGTTAAACTTGCTTTGGAAGGGCTGTGTTCTCATCCAGCTATCTACAAAACTCTTTGAGGTACTGAACTGTCTGTTTCTCAGTTATGTGAAGTTACTTATGCTAGTCTAGTTCTCTCCTTCTCCACTGTGTGAGTAAAAGGAAGAACACCTTTCCACCTTCCTGTAGGAGGGGGAGTTAAACCCCTATGTCCAGGGGGCCATGCCAGACCAGAAGATAAGAGACCTGAAGATCTCTTGCCTGAGATGAGAGCATAGATGGCAGTAAACAGTGGGACAGAAAATGACATGAAGGCCCCTTTCAGCCTTGGTGTAAAACATGCAACTGTGTAGCACTACTTTCTCTCTCTCTCGTCTGTCTCTCTGTGTCTGTCTATGTCTCTGCCCCACCCACTTCATTTTACAAGCAATGTGGAATGGGGGCTGTTGATCACTTTGGAATCAGATGCTACAGTCAAACACTAGAAACGCTCATGTGTAAATCCATAAATGGTCATGTAATGGTCACACAAAGTATTCAGAGTCTAGAAATCAACTTGTAAGACTTCCTTAAAACATGAAAGTGAATGACTTTATTTCAAGATAGCTCTATCTAGGTGTGGTAGCGTTGGGAACCTGAAAACCTATAGCATCAGAATCTTACATGGAAAGCCAGCCTCCATCAGTTCTCATGAAAAAATTGAGGGAGGGAAAGAGGCAGGAGGGAAGGAAAGAGGAAGAGAGAAAAGAAGGAAATGGGAAGGAAGGAAAGGGAAGAGAAAGAGAAAAGAGGGACCATGTGGGATGAAGGTCCTCTGCTGGGATGTGCAGCATAATCTACCTCCTCCCTCTTTCTGTATCACAGGCCTACAGAGTGAAAAGCATGATAGCTTACAAGATCTCTTGAGACAGAGACTGAGGACTCAGTCACCATTTCTATATTCATAGCTCCTGCAACATAAACTGTAAATTTAAGCAAAGGATGGAAAAGTAAATAAGAAAGAAGGATGGGAGGAAGAGCCAGTTGGCCTTGACATCCTGATCTACATGTGTTCTTTGTCTTTTGAGTCCAAGGTAGCTGATCCCTTGGACTCTCCCTGGAGTTATTTTCTGGTACTCAGAGTGAGAACAGGGTAATCTCTACATTCCTTAATGGATAGGCCCAGGTGCTATGGATGGTTTAGAGCTAAAATGTTCCCCAGAAGTCTCACGTGTTCAGAAGTGGGTGCTTTTGAAAGTGATTGGATTATGGATATGCTACACTTGTCAGTAGATTAGTCCATTGATAAATTCATAGCTGAATGTGCTGTTAGGAGGTGGAGTCCAGGTGTAGAAGGTGAATCACTGGGTCCCTTTGGAGGGTACGTGTGTCTCTTTGGCTCTTTTTGCTATCTGCTTCCTGACTACCACAGAGTGAGAAGCTGTCCTCCACCATGCATTTCTAACTTGGAGCCATCTACCATGGACTAAACCCTCTATAGTCATATGCCAAAATAAAGCTTTTCTCTCTCTAAGTTTTGCACGTTAGGTGCTTTGTCCTAGCTACAAGAAAGCTGTCCCATACAGGTGCCAGCACAGTCCTCCCCTTGGCTGCACAACTCAAATATCTGTCCTGTATTTACAAGCATGCTACAGCTTAGTACTTAATAACGAGCCCTTCAAAGAGGACATCAATCTGGCAAGCTGTCAGCCCCACAGAAATCAAAAACCACATTTTAGCAAGGCTTTGTTTTGGGACCAAACATTTTTCATGTGTCTTGTTCAGACTGGTCAGTCTATGGCAGTGGTGGCAAAGCTCTGGCACAAATGCACCAGTAGACACACAGATGCCAAGTGTAGAAGTTGGATTTTTCTAAACTAAAACCTCAGTACTCAGGTTTAATTGCAGTACTGGTACTTGGTGATAAATAAGTGAGTTTTGGGTTGCAATTTGAGCTGACAGTACATTTACCTGTTATGATTAGTGTCAGTGATACCAAATATATTGGTTTCCTCTGGCTGCTATTAACAAATAGCTACAAATTTGGCAACTTGAAGCAACAGTCTCATAAGAGACCAAAAGTCCCACATGAAGGTGTTAGCAGCGCCCAGATCCCTTTGAAGGTACTCAGTCTGTAAAAGGTTCCTCATCACTTGTCTATAGTAGCAGGAATGTGTCAGTACCTTAGGGACATCTTTTCTAATCAGAAGAAAGGTTTCTTAATATTAACGATAAAACATCCCTTCCATGAACTGCAGAGATTCCGAACTTTTCCTTGATACTTATGAATCTAGAGGCCAGCATATGTGTATATTAAAAGGTTTTGCTGGGAAGAATAATAGCTTTTAACAAACCTGTAGTTGGTGTACTTACCCGATATTGGTGTTAAACAGCAGGAGGTCAGAAAGAGACCAGAGCACTGTGGTTAGGAAGAAGATCCCAGAGGTAGGCCACGTTCATCCAAAGTTGACCTTTATTGAAGATGCTGTAGGACTTTTAAGAAAGAGCCTTAACCTCTTAAAGACACAGGAGTAAAGGTAGTATTGACTGTACTTGCAGAGCCTAGGGCCACTGTAAAACATAAAGCGGTGGATAAGGGATCCAGCCCCGAGCTGACAGTACATTTACCTGTTATGATTAGTGTCGGTGATACCAAATATATTGGTTTCCTCTGGCTGCTATTAACAAATAGCTACAAATTTGGTGACTTAAAGCAACAGTCTCATTGGAGACCAGAAGTCCGACATCAAGGTGTTAGCTGGGCCCTGATCCCTCTGAAGGCTATAGGGGAAGATCCTTCCTTGCTTCTTCGGAGCTTTGGTGGCTCCAGGTGGTCCTTGGTGTGGCTGGCTTTTCCCTCTTTACATGGCCTTCTCTGTCTCTCTTTTCTTCGGTCTTTTCCCTCTTTACATGGCCTTCTCTGTCTCTCTTTTCTTCGGTCTTTTCCCTCTTTACATGGCCTTCTCTGTCTCTCCTTTCTCTGCGCCCCTTGTGAGGACACACACCATTGGATTTAGGCTCCACTCAGGTAATCCATGATGATCTCAAGGTCCTTCACCTAAGTATATTTACAGAGTCTTACTTTCCAAATAACACCACATTCACAGTTCTGAGAGTAAGACCAGGGAGCATCTTTCCTGGGGCCACTATTCAACCCTCTATATCAAGGCCAAAGCATAGGGGTGACTGGGCCACCGGCCAGTGCCACTGAAGATAATTCTTCTATCTCCATCCGCCAGAGCAGGGTGGTGGACAGGTAAATGTGAAGTCAGTACCTCTGGCCTATAGGTCCAGTCAGTCATGGGTTCTGACTATTTATATCTCAGCTAGAACCCAGTGCCTTGGTACTTTCATTTCCCTGTGAGGAGAATGCATTTGTGTGTGTGTGTGTGTGTGTGTGTGTGTGTGTGAGTGTAATTGGATATGTTTCATGTTTTCTAGAGCACCTATATAGATAGAACCAGAAGCCCCAGTGGCAGACAAAGGGAGCTTTTCCCAGTGTTTATGCCACAATGCTAGGCCAGCAGACAGGCAGCCTGGTGCCTCTAGCCTGAACCCCCCAAAAGCCCATAACCACACAGATGGCAGTAAAACAGAGGAACAGAAAATGGCATGAACACCAAAGCCAGTTGGGATACACTCAAGAATTTGACCTCCTGGACAGAGCTTGACGTGTCACTGTTGTTTTGAAGCAGGCAGTGTCTTTATTGCAGGGCCTTGTGCATTGGACACCCGTTTCAAAGGGATGGTGATTTACTTTGCACACCTCATGTTTATCCCAAATTTTCAAATCCCCTGATGGTACCTTTTCAGTTTTATATATTTAAAAGAGCCATGTGGAATACAGTCCACATCAGAGTTTACCAAAAGTTTGTAGCAAATAAAGAACAAACACTATATGCTGATACAAGAAACAGCTCTAGTTACAAAGCTAACTCTCCAAACTGAGTTGGTTTAATTCATTTCAATTATTTTTCCTCACGCTATGGAACCAAAATACAGCTCCACTGTGATTCAGTTATGTTAGGGCCCTTTAAAACCCAACAAATTGTAATTTAAATAATACAAAGGACTACAGTTGTCTCTGCTTTGCCTTTTTCCCCTCTGGTCTCAGGACACCCCAGCCTAACTTTCGACTGACAGGGAGTGAAGCGAAAGATGTCACTTGGCTCCATCACCAAAAGTCACTCTAGTGCCTTTTTGTGTCATATTTCACATTGCTCTTTCAAGGCTTAGCCCCACACGGACTTT
This sequence comes from Chinchilla lanigera, assembly GCF_000276665.1. NCBI lineage: Eukaryota > Metazoa > Chordata > Mammalia > Rodentia > Chinchillidae > Chinchilla > Chinchilla lanigera. The sequence goes on along the minus strand of NW_004955407.1, from coordinate 34,138,109 downwards.
TCATTAGGAAACAATCGCCTCCAGAGCAGCAGAACAGCCCAATTGTTATGGAGATTAAAGATACTGATTGCAAAATGCCTGCAAATAAAATCTGCAGTGACAAACCGAGTTTCTTTCCATAGACTTTTTCTCCATAATCTTTTTCTGGCAGAACATTTTATGTTTTGATGTTAGAGATTCAGTTACCAACCACAATAAATAAAATGGAATAATAACTTTAAAAAATAGTATAGAACTCACTCACCCTAAAAATAAATATTGGCCAATCATGTTTATTTTTTTGTGCACTCCTTAGAATGGGGTGTGCAGGGGACCAATTCATATTCTGTTGGTTTCGGATTAGCAAGCTGTGGAAAGTCTTCAGGTGGAGTTTTAGCCTGTCCAGCCTGTCCAGGCTCTCTGAAGTAGCAAGAAACAGAACATCTACTGTTTTAAAAAATATAAGCATTTTCGAGAGGAAACAACCATGGTACTATGCGGCTGTGTGAGCCATGGACAGGAAAGGCTGTCTTCCCAGATGCAGGCTAAAGGACCACAGTCCAGGGCATCCTCACTGTTATTATTTCATTCCATCTCAAGGGTGTGTGTAAGGTTTAGGACTACCCAGATACGGCTGCAAGATCTAGAAAGTCATCTTCCAATTCTGATGTCTGTGGATCACATCACACCAGTTAACTACCCCCTGCAGAGGTGACTCCCCTTCTTAAAAATGAATCTGCTGCTTTCCAGTCATGGGGAATGAGGGTAGACAAAAGGAACCTGTGCATGCCCTATCCCCTAACAGAGTGACGTAAGACCTGAGCTTGAAAGCACACAGGAATGAGCTGATGGCACTTTCTCCATCTTGGTTCTTCCTCACAGTCTGAACTGGCTCATTGAATCTGAGGCTCCATAAGTCAGCATAATCGTCCAGCCACGTCCTTCTGGGAATATGCAGGCAGATACTCTAGGATCCTTCAGCTCTGGGGCTTGGGAATGACCCCACTGGTGTTGTAGAAGCAGAACCTCTCCTGGGAAACTCTTTTGGTCCCTGCTACCTTGGGTGACAGCGGTTCACTCAACTGAGACAATAACAGCCTCCTTGCTCCATAAATTGCTGGTTTCCATTATGAGAAGGGTCCTCTTTACCCTACGGCTTTATGTGTTTAACCCGAGTTACTCCTAGACCAGATCCAAAATTCAGAGCGCCTGAGCTGCGCCAATTCCTCCCTGCTTCAGGCAGCTTAAAAACACATCTGGAGGTAAAAAGAGAAAAAGAGATGATGTGACTAAGGGTTGTACCTCTTGGAGTTGCCGGTGGTAGAAAGGGAGGGAACATGGTTCTTTTATAAAGTCCCATGGGACAGTTGAGCTGTCCCAGCCACTCTCGCTCCATTAGCGCATCTCCCTGCACATATCAGATGGCAAATTATATAACGCTAAAGTTATTAAAATATCTGTAAAAGTCAGCACAAGCTGAGGGCTTGGCTCAGCCTCTCTGCCTGTTCAGTGGTTTATTTAGATCTCTTGTCTCTAGGTCTGTTAATCTTCATCTGTGCTTCACTGTAAATCGCCCACTATGTGAGACCGTTGTAATTGCCTGAGTTTTAAGATATGCTTGTGATGGTTGCCCAGCCATTCTGGTATCTTAAGGATGAACTCAGATGCTTCTGAAGCATGGGCTCTCCCATGCCCAGTTTCCCAGCTTTAAAATCACAGCATTTGTGTGTAATTATTTGAGTACTTGAGCAGCAAGATTCTAACAAGGGCGTCTCCTAGTTCACACATTCACCAAAGGCAGTAATAAAACAGTAATTCATTTTGGTAGCATGGGCTGAAGTCTTTGGTACACTGAATCTCCATCATCCTTCCCCTGTGGATGGTTTCAGGAAGCGCTGGCTGGAAGGTTCTGCCTGTGCTGCCTTCTCTGTTTGCATGTGACCTGCTCTGTTTTCTCTACCACCAAATCCCAGGCCCCTCAGCTATCGTGTAAGTGATTCATTGTGTTGTCTTAGTAATTCTGGATACTGAAGCTACTAGGAGTTAAGAGTCAGCCCTAACCTTCTCAGGAAGACCAGCAGAGATGCCCCCAGAGCCCCTCATCCTCTAAGTAATTAAGCTATTTGGGGGTGAGGGTTAATATTTTTGCTGTGTGATCAAGCCTCGAGAGACTCCAAGCCACCATAAGTTGCTAAATGAGAGAAGTCATTGCCCAGACGTGGATCTGTTTAATTTAATATGATTTTCCACAAATTACGAGGCATGACTTTAAAATTGAATTTGTGTAAAATTACGGATGGCCAATTCAGGTGGAAGGGAAAGGAAATCTTGTTATTCCTTGTCCAGAATCTCTTCCCGATTTCCTCATTTGATTCTTTCACGCCTTACAGGGAGGGAGGATGCATTAGTGGGTCTATAAAGAGTTTCTCTTATTTTCAAACTTCCTCCCTGACTATTCACAGCTCCTTCCAAGGAGGACACAGCAGGGTGGACACACCAAAGCAGGATGCCAATTCTACCCATACATTCCATCAGCCAGGGTAGAGCTCTTCTTCCCAACTTGTCATCCGAAAGGACTCAGAATAAGAACTGGAATTCCCAGAATCCACTTACTAAGGATAGGCAAATGAGGATGCATAGTATTTGCCCTGAGAACTGTTTGGAGGGTCAAAGGCATGGGTTTGAAGTTCAAACCCCACACTGTCCACTTTCAAGTTCTGTGACCTTGCCAACAGCCTTTAAGTCCTCTCTGCTATTGTTCCCACCTGCAAAATGAACATGATGGTGACAGTAGCTAACTCATTGGATAGTAATGAGGACGAAGTGAGTTAAGACGCATAAAAGCACCCATGCCTATAGCATGTGGTAAGCACTGTGTATCTTTACTCTCCGTGCTTTGCCAAATCATCACCAAAAAATGAGATGCATTGGTCTGAGACTTAGCCTGGAGCCTGGTGCACTTTAAATACTTATGAAATGGTCAGCCTGATTACCGCTATTGTTATTGCTGTCATCGGACTCCAGCTGGCCGCCCTGGCACATCACCCAGGTGTTGCTTGTGGGACCTGACCTGTGAGCCTCGCAGCTACTCTGCGTCTCCTTATTCCTCAGCAGTGATGATAGTCCTGGGAGAGGAGGGCGGCCACAGTTTTAGTCGTGTTTTCATCCGAGTTTGGTTTCCCTGCATAAACACCAACAAGGAAACCATAACCACTGCTCCACAAGACCACATGGGAATGTGAACTGTTGAAAGGGGCCTTAGCCTTCTTTGCTCAAAGCCCTGCGTTTCGCCAGGGGAACACTGGAGGCCCACAGAGTCTCAGTGATTTGCCCAGTTGAAGGGAGCCCTGAAATCCAAGTCCTGGACTCCTGGCCCAGCGCTCTTCTTCTGCTGAGGTTTATGTCTCTGTTGTTGGTTCAGATCATTCACATGGACTTTAACCATGCTCAGCCTTGCTCTGCCTTTTTCTAGAAACCTGCTTCCTCCTCAATGAGATGACAGGGCCCCCTGGTGGGATTCACTACTGTCTGCTCCTTTTGCAACTCCATGTGTTTTTGGATGTTGAATTTCATGTTGAGAGGAGTAGGAATTTTTAAAACAAGCCACAATCAACCAACCTCCTCCAAGGCACCCTGCCCCTGTCTCTTCGTCCATCAAGCTCAAGCACGGCAGCCCTGGATTTAGGGCGGGGGAGGACAAGCAGCTGCAGTGGGGTTGACAGGTCACTTCCTGACCACGGGGCCCACATGGGCAGTAGTCCAGGACGAACCCTGCCCCCTCCGTCACTTGCATGAATTAGACACATTCAGAGAACGTGAATGGTCAGCCTCTTCGGTATTTTCAATGAACCATCTACAAAAGGATTTCTTTAAAGCAAGTTGCACCTTTCCGTGTGATATTGAGCCCATACCTCCCCACCCCCACCCCCACGCCGACCCCGCCCACCAGTCTGGCCCTTTAAGCCTGGCTGAGGCTTCGGCTTGGCTGTGCTGTGGGGCCAGGAGAAGGACGACAAACAGGTGCTGAGGGCGACTAGCAGAGTCCAGAGCCACAGCTGTGGGAACGCCAGGCAGCTCTGACAGGCCACGGCCGGGAGGGGAGGAGGCTGGTGCCCAGTGACAGTCCCCTCATCCACGCCACTGCCAAATGCATGCCATTTACTCTCCAAAGAGAGCACAGCAGTGACAGCCAGCAAGCTGGGACCAGATAAAGGCGACTCTGTGATGGCCACACCCTTGTCCCTGACTTCAGGGTCAGGGGCACGAATAGCAGGGCCAAAGCGATCCTGGAATGTCATAGGAATTTGCAGAGAATTCGAGGGGCTGGAGAAGAGGCTACTGCTCAGTAGCATGGCTTTTGGACTCACTAAGCCTGGGCAACTCCATTGTCCTCTGTCCTAAATGAAACTTACTAGTTAACCCAGAGCCGCAGGAGCTGGGGACCTGCACTGATTGGCCGTGTGGGCCCGTCCCTGTCACCCCTGCCTTCACCTTCCATGGCGTGTGGCTCTCTGCTTGTCCTGACCACACTCCCTGGGGACTCCTGTGCTGGGCTTGCTTCGGCAACCTGAGAACCACAGGTTTCTCAAAAGAGACACGGGGCGAGTCAGAAAGGAGCGTGCTGGGAAACAGCCTTTTCTTACTCAGAGAAATGAATCCCCTCAGAAACAGCTGTTCCTTGCATTGAGCATTTTCTCCCCGTCGTGAAGACCCCTTCCAATCTGGGCAGTTTTTTGTTTGTTTGTTTGTTTGTTTTCTGGTACCAGGAATTGAACTCATGACCTTGCGCTTGCCAGGCAGGTGCTGTGCCACTGAGCTAAATCCCCAGCCCCTATCTGCGCAGTTTTTATAGTGACTTTGAACTTTTGATCACCGGAGATGAGTGAGTCACAAGAAGCCAGACCAGCACGGAGGCATCAGCCCCCTCCTCAGGTAGATGAGCAACTAGAAGCCCAGAGAGGTTAAACAACTTGCCTCGGATAAGACAGACACTGCTCACATTCCAGTGCTCAGCTTTCCTCTCCCATCCTCTGCAGCTCGAGTGCGTTCCTAGTATTTGGAATTAGCAATGTGAACCGTCCTGAGCGGTCCCTTAAAACAGCACTTAGGCGAAAGAGGGGCTGTTGGAACAAGATAGGGCAAACCCCAGTGTGCCTCTGCATACTGCTCCACCCAGTTTCTCATCTTTATATTACAAAAAAAAAAAAAAAAAGTTTCAAGTAACCCAAACAGGCAGGGTCTGACCTGCAGACAGTCTGCAGGCACCTGCCCAAGAAGCTGCCGGCCGGCTGGTCCATCCTCCTCTGATTTATGTTGTGTGTGTTAAGCCTTAAATTGTTGAGTCTCTGGCTGGCTGCAGTGGTATTACTGGAGGGCTGGTGCATGCTTTCAGCTCACAGAGTTGGCTCCGGACTGGAGGTGTTGGCCCCGAATCAAGTCCAATCTCACACCTGTCTGAGACAATGAGGGCCTTGTTAGACACATCTCCAGTCGAGGCGGCTCAGCCTGCTTATTTTTCACGTTCAGAACCGAGAGGAGGGGGGCCTGGGAGAAGGGGGACAGGGAGAGGCCAAGGCGAGACTTGGGAAAAGCTGGGGTCAGCCACCTCCAGTGTCCTTTCCCCCTCTTGCCTCTTCCTCCCAGCCTGTCCCGATTTTATAAACTTTTCCTCGTTTTTGGAAATTAAAAAACAAACAATACAAACAGTAGTCCTCTTATGAAGGAGAATTTCCTACTTGCAAAACAAGGAGCTCAGGGCCTGTTATAGAGAAAATTCTCAGTCGTCCTGGGTTGGGCAGCCCAATGGAGAAGCAGGGTGAGGAGGAGCACTGTGGACCCCCGCCCGGCCCAGCACTCACACTGCAGTCCTTCCCCGCAGGTGGGTGTGTCCTGGAAGGTTTCCCCTTCTGTGCTAACTAGCACTGCAGTGACTGAAGCAGGAAGCAGCTCTGTAGTTTTCATGGAAGAAGGAACAAACCGCCCTGTCCAGCCTAACCTTCCTGCCGTATGACCAGCAGAGAACAGAGCTGGCTACCAGCACTGATGTCTGCAGATCCTGCCCTCCTGGGACTCCAGCAGAGACAGCCACAGGGCAGGAACCCTTCAGGCTCCAGGTTGGCACCCGTGGGGCCAGTGTCCCTGGAGAACCCTTCTTCAGCCAAAGCCACCCGGAAATGATTCACTTTCATAGAACTGCACCATGTGGAGCCCCATAGAATAAGGGTCAGAAAAGAACTTCCCAGACTATGAAACCACACTTTGGTGGGAGACCCCCATGGTGGAAGCACTTGGTTGCTCTCCCACCACCAACCCAAATCTTGCCATTCCTCAGTCCCCTCTGCTCCATGTCCTTCCGGGCATCTCTTTCCCCACCAAGGACCAGATTTCTCTTCCTTGTTCCTGCACCCCTCCAGTGGTCCCTTTCACTTTGATGTCCCCTATATATGGCCCTCTGTTTTTACCAAGGAGGTCACACCTTTGAGCGCTGCTTCCCCAACTGTTACGATCTCTGTACCATAAGATTATCAAACAGCCCACAGAGGCTAGAATAGTGTTGTATGCTCCCCTAGCCTGTACCCTCCTCTTTCCCAGAGAACATCCTAGGGCTGAGACCAGCAAGTCAGGGGAATTTCCAGCAGCTGAAACTCTTTCCTATTACTCTGGAGCCTTAGGCCCTAGGCCAGCTCTCCAAGAAAAAGGACTAGCAGGAATTCTCCAGGATTTTCCCTGCCTTTAGGATAGAAGATCAGAACTATTATAAGGGGTGGTTGAAAAAGATAATGAATGCTTAAATTTTGCTTTTAAATATATTACAGTAAAAGCCATGCTTCCAGTGATCTTCAAAATACTTCCCCTCACTTGAATGCACTTATCCCATCATTCTTGACATTTTCTGAAGCAGCTCTGGAAGTTCTCTTTCCTGGGGTTTTAGTTGCACTGTTATGGCTGCCTCTGTGTCCTGAAGCCATTCAAAACGTTTCCCTTTCATGGTCATTTTGACTTGGAGGAAGAGACAGAAGTCACACGCTGTCAGATCCGGTGGACAAGGTGGATGAGGACACGTTATAATGTGTGTACAAGGCTGCCTTTCCATTGAATGGCACGCGGCAGCATTGTTCACGTATTTTCTGATCACACCGCACAAAGCCACAATAAAGGACTTTCGGAGCTGCTTCAGAAAGTGGCGAGAATGATGGAATAAGGGTGTTCAGAGTGAGGGGGGATATTCTGAGGGGAATTAATGCAATGTATCTTGTATTCTAATAAGTTATTTTCAGTTTAACACAAGGTATATTTTGATCACCCCCACATTTGTCAGTTTTAAGCCCAAGAGCAATGCCATAAAGAGGCGCCTGGGAGGGCCTTGCTGCTCACTGCCTCACGGTCCTTTCCCTCTTCCCAGCACCCAGCTGGGAGTTTGGGGAGGGGCCTGGCTGCTACCACCCACCCCTCCTGGCCCTTCATTTCACTTCTGTAACAGGGAAGAAAAAGAAAGTGAAGTCTGCCTGTCTCCTCTTTCTAGCCCCGTGACTTCCTACACCTTTCGGTAACTAAAGCTGCAGGACACTCTCTGTGCCCAGGCCGGCTCTCACCCTCTTTCCTCCTGCCTGCCTTCCTCCACAGAGGGCTCAGCCTCACCGGAGGCTATCTTGGAAACAGGAGGACCTGGTTTACACACTTAATTAGAGACTTGGACCCCAAAGCAAGACAGTCTTATTGACCCACTACTTCCTGAGAATCCCAGCCCTCTCCTCAGTACTGCCTCCTGGGCACTGGACTTCTTCCTGCTTCCTGAGGCTCAGCTGTGTCCCTGAATTGCCCCTTCCCTGCCTGTGTCACCCATTTCTTCCAGCACTTTTCACATCTACCTGTTTATCCTGTTGGCTCCATTTATCTTGCTACCCTCCACCCATTACCCAGCCTGGGGGCTTCAGGCCCCCCCCCCCATCCCGAAGGCTTCTGTTTCTGCCCCACACCTTCCCCACCTCCCCCTCTGCCATTCGGCTTCCTGTGCTCACATGATCATTTTCCGCCTGCTGGATAAGAAGCCATGTCAGTCCATCTACGTTATCCCCATGTTCTCTGTCTGAGAAAAACATGTGGATTTGCTAAGGAAAGATCTCTTATCACCTCCTTGTATTTCCTTTTGAGTTTCTTTGTCTCCTCTTCCCTTGGTTCCTTGGAAGCCTCTTTTGTTCAAATCAAGGAGAAAGTGATTTGGAACAGCAGTTGAGACAGACTTACCTTTTTTAAAAAAATTTGTTTAGAAGACAGGACGTTCCTGTTTTCAGAAAGGTTGCTCATTTCCGAAGAGGTTAGTTACAGAGCCAATCGGCTATTGGATGATTTCCCCCATGCATATTTTTCCGTCTGCTATACAATACAAAAAAAAATTAACCAATGAGAGAGTCAGTCAGTGAATACAAAGGGAGATGTGCTTTTTGTTGTTGTTACTTGCATTTTCTTGTGAAAAACAGAGCAAGACCCTGAGGTGCTGAGGTGAGGACAGAAATCTGATGTTATCAGCCCCCAGAAATCCTGCCCAGAGTCCAGTGGCAGGCAGGATCCAGAAACTCCAAAGGACCACGGCAACTGGCCCTGCTCAGTACAAACGGTGCTTTTAGTCTTTCGTAAACAGCCTATGCCCCAGGGCTCAAATCCTTCAAAAGTTTGCCTAGGTAATTGTGTTTCATTGCTGTCTGGCTTGTGCTCATCTGTCTAATCTGGAGGTTCAGACAGCCAGGCCAAAGCTTGTGAGACTGCAGAGGAGCGAGCCCGTGAATTTAATCCACTTGAAAGACAGACTAATACAAGCGCAGCTCACTCATTATTTTAAGTGATGTGAGCAGAAAAGGGTATGGCCCTTTCCATAAAAGAGTTTAGAATCAGCACGCTCCAGCCACTTGGCAGTTTAAGGCCACTGGAAGAAAAGGTGCAAACAGGGTGACAGCGTGCTCCCTGAAACTGTCTCCCGGTCTCTGGAAGTCTGCCCCCTCTCTGACACCCCTAAACACAGAGGTATGGGGAAACAGCCTCTTCTTTCCCTGATTCTGACTTGGGATTTTGGCTAATTCACAGCAATACTTCTCTGAAACTTTTTTTTTTTTTTTTTTGAGACCTGGGGTTCTTTGGGCGTGGTTTCTGAGTGGAAAGGAGATATAAATGGAAGAGGGAATTTTAAGTCAGCCCGACAAAACTCGAATCCCACAGACCTATAAGCTGGAGAAAGTACCTCTCCCCAGGGCTTATCGCCAAATCATGCCTGGAGAACACGTCTATCTTTTCTTGAGGTTTAAATCAGCCTTTCCTTTCCACCAGTGTATGGTAACGAGATGGGAGCAGGCCGTGCTTTCTAATCATAGTATGGAAGCAACAGTTGTCTACAAAGAGCCAGGGGATCTGTCACTGCAATGTGTCACAAGACACAAAGTCCCTTTACTTCTCCGCACTTCAGCTCCCTCTGAGATGGGCTGGCACAGCAAGTGTGTGAGGTCGTCTTCTGCTCCATCACTCCGTGATACGTTGGAATGAGACTCCAGAAATGTTGACTGCGATTTGCATCATTATCTAGTTACATGTGACTCATGCCAGGGAAGCTTGGGAGAGGCAAGCGCTGGCCTGTCCCTTCCCAGGTGGCAAAGCTGATGGTCAGCTCAAGAGCAATCTTGTTGGTCATTTATACCTGCAATTCACCTAAGGCCTAATGTGCCAGCTCCAAGTCTGGGTGCCAGGCCTGAGACAGAATGCAGTCATCCCAAGCCCTGGTGTGAGGATGCAGTTCTGCCTGGGCTCCCACAGGGGGTTCGGAAGGTGCCCACTTCACAACTCACCTTCCTCACCCCTCCCATGGGCCTCCCACCCAGGGTACAATGTGGTTGTCTCTTCCCTCCTTCTGAGGGACAGCTCTCCAAGTCACATCCTCCGGCTTGCCATTAGGGTCAGACATGGTGACAAACCTCGGTGGCAGTGTGGCCTCCCCGGTTTCCCCTGACATTTTAAGGCACCCTTGCCCTTCAAGGATGGATCACTTTCTCTTGTGGGATCATCTTGTGCACTGAAGATGTCACACAGCATATCCGGTTGCCACCCAGTAAATGCCACTCGCACTCCCCTGGCCCTAAGACAGCCAATCAAAATGTCTCCAGATATTGCTAAAAATCCTCCAGAGGAGAAATCAGCATGTGACAACTGCGGATTCAGGTCAGTGTGGGAAACTGACAAGGATTTAGTCAGATACACACAGGATCTCTGTGCCTAACGCAAACATGAGCAGCTCGGGCGTCTGTGAATGAATTTGGACTTCTTTAGGACCCTAGTAACTCTGATCTGCACAGGCCATCGCTTTTGCTGAGTAACAGCTGTGTTATTGTCTGCTATCTCAGCCTCTACATCTAACTTCTTTTTAAATTCTTCTGCTTTAGTCCAAGTCACTAAAAACCGCCTGCTTCTATGAGAAAGGCTTCCTTGACCTTGTAAATCAAAGCAGTTCTCTGGAGAGAGGTTTCCCTCTGCTGGGCTCCATATCGTCTTTCTCAGGGTGACCTCATCTATTAAAGTATGAAGGTTGTATTTGAAATGCCATTTACTTTCTCTAAGTCAATAAATGAAGCTGTGGATCTTTAGATCATCAGAGGTCTGCTTATTACCAGGAGTTTTTCTGTCTGTGTGTGTATGTGTGTCATTTTTTAAATGGAGATCTGTGTTGGAGTTTAAAAGAATTCCAGCAGATTTCCGTTTGCCTTTCTGAATCAGAGTGCGGGGTGATATTCCTCTGCGAGTGTAGATTGTCCCCAGATGAATCTGACTTTATTAGTTTATGTCCTTTGTTCAGAGCACCAGGGATGAGCTTATAAAAACGCCCATGGCTGTTATCTTCAAAGCTCTCCTTTATGCTGCAAACTCCACCTCGGCAACCTGCATTGTTAATCTATTGCAATCCTGATTAGTTCACGCCAAGGTCAGTTCTTTGGGGTGTGCAGAATGACTGAAAAGTGAAGTGAAAAAGCCCCTTACATGGATCTCCCAGGAAGGTGGGAGAGGGAATCATAGCAGAGAAACTTAGAGAGTTGTCTGATACCACAGAAGAAATCAGAAATGATTCCCCTTGGCTTCAAAGTCGAAGAAATCACATTACTCTCAAGAATTCAAAACTTGCCTAGGAATGTGCACCCAGATGTGGGAATGGCTTTGCCTCTTCTTTCTCACTGCTCTTGATAGCAACTGTCTGCATAATTTAGCAATCTTTGAAAAATAGAGAAGCATTAATGGAGCTATATTTTGAGGGCTTTTGAGGATGGAGAAGCGTTGAGGTTAACAGGCATAATAAACAGTCCTCTCCAAAGCTGTGTGTGTGGTACGTAAGCTGGAGTTGGAGGCTCCACAGTGCGTTATGAGCAGGAGCAGAACCCATGGCTGTGCATCCTGTTGTTTCTCTGAGGCCACCCGCAGAACAGGTAGTAGGTATGCGGGTGGAAGCTGTCCCCACTTAGGCAACAAGGCCTCGCCTGTGTAAAGGGAATATGCTTCATGGATTTGTCATCATTTCTAACACAGTAGAGGGGCCAGCGGGGATGGCAATGCCTTTAAAAGAGAGACACTCACTCTCTATACGTACAGTCTTTCCCACAGGCTTCCGGAAGACTGGAGGTATTGAAGGCAAAGGGACAGCCAGGAATCATACCTAGCTCACTCTGCTCTTCGGGTAGGCACGGGATTGGTCATGTGTTGGTCTCCTTTACAAGGGTGAAGGACTTCAGTGCAGTGGCCAAGCTAGCGAGTGTGCAGAGGGATGCTGGACAGTCTACCTGGCAATCCCCCTCCCCGCAGGTTCTGGCCTCCTGACTCTGGCCACCGGGAGTTAATTCTAGGAGCCTGAGCATGGTGTATGGAAGGAAAACAGGAAAGTAATGAGGTAGTGATGAGATTACATGCATAAAGCAGGAAGAGAACGTGGAGGTAGCACTGGATTCTGCTCACAAGCACTTATCAAGGGGGGTAGATGCTTCAATGTGGAGGAATTACTCTGTTTGTCTTCATCAGAATATTCTTTGAGTTGGAAGCATGGACTAGAACCTCCTCAAGAAAGAAGAGTTGCCATCAACTTGAGTGACTTGGAACTCGGTTTTGGATTCTGTGTCCTGGTAGGGCTGTGAGACCCTGCCATGTGCCTCTGACATGCCTGGGTTCCGCAGAGTGGCTGAGGTGCTCCCTCTGCAGGGCCAGGGCTTGGTGGGAGGAAGGGCTTGAGTTTTGGAAACTGATTAGGAAATCAGTTTGTACCTTGAAATACTGGCTGGCTAAGTAAAGTCTCATTCCTGGTGACCCCAAAGGGCCAAGCCTCTCTCTCCCGTCTCCTGGGGCACATGGGTGTAGGCAGGGAATCTCTTGACCCCCCAGCCAAGCAATATTCTCTAGACATTATTACCCTTCTCTGAACAGGCAGGGAGAGAAAACTGTGTCCCGACTCTTGGGTGCCAGAGACTACACTGATGGCTCAGGGTCACACATCATCCTTCCAGTAACCTGATGGCTGACACAGTCACTTTACTTCACAGGTGGAGAAACTGAGTCTCCAAGGTAGAAATCACTTGAAAGTGAGATGCCAACCTGAGATGTTTGTCCTAAACTTTCAGACTCTAAAACAGTACCCTTCCCATGTCCTTATTCCCGCCCTTTGACTCCTGGAAGGGTAGCTCAGGAAAGGGGCTCCCAAATCCTAGAAATGCTTGGGATCCACGCAAACGGAGACCCCTGAGAATCTTCAGTGTCCCCTTCAGCACTCTTTAGATTGTGCTGTCTTGCATTCTCTTTCTGTGCAGGACATGGCACAGACTGCTTCACGGCCTTCCAGACACGCTATATATTTCCAAGCAGTTCTGGCATTTGACAAAACCACAAAGTGCTAAAGCAAAAACTAGGGTTGTGGCAAGGCACAGCGATGGCAAACCTTTCCGAACTTTCAGGGATAGCAAGCATCCCACGGCTGTACGTGTGCTACGGTTCGCCGCCACTGGGCTAGAAGACTGCACCCAGAGAATGCCTGGTGGGGCTGGCGGGGACTGTTCCTCTGCCTCTCCCGGCAGCAATCCTAAGTGTTGGCTCAAGGGCACAGAGGGCTGGGGACTGCAAGGATGGAGGGCTGACCCCCAGAGAAAGTCAGGCTGTGGGGGAATGACAGATAGCCATGGGGGACCACCATGGGGGACCGGGTCTCGCTGTGAGCTGTGTTCCAGAACGTCACATTCTCCAGCTCTAACCATTCATGGGTAGGGGTGTGTCATCTTACAGCCTCTGCAGTCTCTAAAAGTCCCTAAAACCTCTTTTGGGGTTTGCTGCTGACTTGGTTACAAGAAACTTCACCAGTCTTGGTCACATGACTTAACAGGATCTGCCCAAAGCATGGCTCTTACTTCATCTGTGTAGTTGGAAAGGTGAGGGGTACTTCTCTAGCAAAGTGAGAGTCCCCTCATCAGCACACAGCAGAGAGCACCTAAACCCCATGGCCTTCCACCGTCAGCCTGGACTGCAGGTTGGCTCTGATGTCTTCTGTCCCAGGCCATTCAAGCAAAGACTGTACCTTCCTCCATGGCTTGTGTGCTACCTTTCGTGGAACGTTCCTTCAGGACATTCTGTTTCTTAAGTTTTGGGTCATCCTGGGAGACGCCACAGCTGTCCTGCTGTAGCTTCCATCAGAAGTATCAGTGACCTGTGTCCTCTGACTGAGGGTCCTCCCTGTATCCCTAAAGGCTGGATCGCAGGCTAGAGACTGCCAGGGACTTGCCAGCCCTTCACACGGCATTTCTGGATAACCCTTTCAGGGAGTGAACAGAGGGTAGAGGTGCTGAAGAAGGACTTGTGGGGGGCAGGCAGAAAGCACCGTTACGTCCCATGTTTTGAGATTTGCACTGAAGAAGGAAGAAAATGAATGGGGTGCTCATGGGAGAATTCAAACATGCCACCCCAAGACCTGGCATCACAGGAACTTTTCCAGACCATAGAGGGTTCCTTTGGAGTTCCAGAGTGTACATGGAGGGCAGAAGTATAGAAAGTGGGGTGCAGAAAGTCCTTCTGGGAGAGGTGTCTTTACGGGGTGCTTAGTTGGATAAAAGTTCAGGGAAATAATTTCTATGCAAGAGAGGCTGCGGCAGAAACCGGAAGGTCCTTTCTGTGCCCTCCGTACCACGGTCCCTCCACCCCACGTGCACTGAAGGCCACTTTCCCTCCACTTCAAGCAGAGAATGGGGCTTGTTACAAAAGCACTCATCTTTCTCGAAGCTGGTGACTTGTCCCTGACCCCTTCTCAGGGAGGACTCTGCCTAAGTGCCAAGCCCTTTTCCAGACACGTCTGTCTCAGGCTGATCTGAGGGGAGCGGCCTCCTGGTGAGGGTTGAGCTGTTTCCCCTGGGAACTGTCTGGCAACCCTAATGAGGAAGAGCACTTTGCATTTATAGAGAGCCTTTCATCTGCAGATCTCAAAGCTGCGCCACAAACATTAATTAACTCTCACACCTGTGAGGCAGGTGAGTCTGGTTACCCCCATTTTTAAAGATGAGGAAACAGAGGTTTGAGAGGAAAGGGACTGCAGGGTGAGCTACCAGGGCTGGGAGTGGCCCCGATGTTAGGAACAAACATTCCGGATTCATTCACAGGGCCCTGACCACAAAGCCATGAAGCCTCCGGAGGCTGAGTGAGGAATCTGTGTCCCGGAAACCGTGAGTGCTGCAGATGTGGCCACACGGCTCCCTTCTGCCCTCCTGCAGGCAGCCTGCCACCTCCCAGGCTCCCTGGTTGGCAGTAAAGCTGGACGGCTCCAAACCCTGAAGGCCTTTGCAGCCCGGCATACCCAGGCAGGTCTCTGTCCCGGCTTGGTCTGGATGCTTCCCTTCGAAGTAATTGCTGGAACAATGAACACATCTGAGCGGCACATGACTAACCAAGATGTCTGCAGCCAGCTGGAGATAAATGCTTGGCAAATCCCAGAGCTCTTTCACAACCTCCTTTCTTCCAGGATCCAGAACTGATGAGAACTGACTCACGTTATCGTGGACTTTTCACTGATACAGAGTCAAGGCGTTAATCTGGTGTCTGCTACCTGGGGGGATCTCTAGGTGACTACTGTTCTCCTTGTGCTATGTGGCAGTCTTACCCACTGCCACACAAGCCAGAGGCAACTCTGCTTCTCAAAGAAGTGAAATGTTGAGGAAGTGCTCCTTGCGTAGCTGAGAACTGCCCGGCCCCTCGGGCCGTGACGGCTGATAGCACTTCACTGAGCTGTGAAGCATTCAGGGACCCTTCCTGCTTTCAGGGGAGCCCAGACCTTTCTTCCCAAGGGTCCCAGATGAGAAGATGTGAACCTCCACTGGGGCTCGCCCTGACACATCACCCTGGAAACTGACTCACATCTCTGAGCCCTGAGTCACATCCTGTTGTGTGCTCTAAGGCATCCAGGAGGGCATTACACCAGCTGCCCAGGACTGAGGTGCACTGAGAGGGCACTCTGGGCACCTCCCTGCCTTCTCCCAAGCTGGAAGAGTTGGGGGAAATCCTCTGGGGAGGAAAACAGCAGCCCGAAGGGTTTAGAAGTTCATTAAGGAGTTTTTGCTTTTTAAAGAATAGCACCATGGCATACCTGACTGTCCACTTTTTATTTTTGAATGGTCCCAAGAAGCGACTGAAAGGCCTGGTCTTTTAGAGATACCAGCTAAGCAGCCAAGGAAAGGACTCTGTAACTATAATAACTATGCAGTGGAGCCCCAAGAATCTCTGGCCCCTGTTAAGGAAGATCTCATGGTTCACCTGGTACTGTTGGGAACCAAGCTTATGAGAGTGGATGTTAAAACCAAAGAAGTAGGTGGTCAGAGTAAAACAGATGTCTCTCTCTCTCTGTCTTCTCTTGTGGCCAGAAGGACCAGGAGGACAAAGCAAGATATTTGAACCTCTTAAAGAACAAGCATTGGCTTCCCTGATTGTTCTCTATTACTTTTCTGTGTGTAGTTTCATTGACTTCCATTTTATTGTTTCTCTTCCCTTGATTCCTTTAGGTTTATACTCTTTTTTTTTTCCCTCTAGTTTAATGTGGAAGGTTTGATTACCAATTCTGGATCATTCTTTTCTAATACATGTGTTCAGTGCTATAAATTTGCCTCTAAGTGTTGCTTTTGCTGCAGTTCTGTAATATTCTTTATACCTGGGAATCATCCTTCTTCTTCAGTCAGCTTTGCGTAAGATTAATACAATATCCTGGCTCTCTTCTGATTAGTGATAATATGGTGTCTCTTTTCCCATCCTTTTACGTTAAACTTATCTGAGTATATATTTAAAGTGAATCCCTTATAGGAAACATCCACTTGGGTCTCATTTTTAACCTTCGCTGGCAATCTGTCTTTAAATTGGCACGTTCAGACATGATGTCACTGTCCAATACATTGTAACTGTCATCACTTTAAACAGTTATCTTTCAGGTCAGTTAAAAATAAGACTTTATTTTACTTTATTCTTTCTCTGATGCTCTTCCTTTCTTTATGCAAAGCTGAGTTTCTAGCCTATATAATTTCCTTCTCTCTGAGATACTTCTTTTAATATTTCTTGCCAGGCCGGGCATGGTGGTGCACGCCTGTAATCCTAGCACTTGGGAGGCTGAGGCAGGAGGATTGTTGCGAGTTTGAGACCAGCCTGGGCTACAAAGTGAGCTCAAGGCCAGCCTGAACTGCATAGGGAGACCCTGTCTCAAAAAAGACCAAGGGAAAAAAAATATATTTCTTGCCAGGCACATTATTATCTACTGGCAGGGAATAACTTTGGTTTTATTTGTCAGAGAATGTCTTTATTTCTCCTTCACATTTGAAGAATAATCTTACTGGACTTAGAATTTTAGGTTGGTGGCTTTCATCTTTCAACTTTTATCTTATTATACTCCTTTTGCTTGCATGCTTTTTGAAGAGAAAACTGATGTAATTCCTCTCCTTATTCCTGTACAGATGAGGAGTTATTTCCCCTCACCCCCTATTTCTTTAAAGATTTTCCCTTCTCTTTGGTTTTCTGTTTAAATATTATATGCTGGGCATAGGTTTGGTATTTATTTTAGTGGGTGTTTATAAGTTTCCTGGATATGTGGTTTGGTGCCTGTCATTCTGTATTAGTAACTGTCCCATGTCTGGGACAAAATACCTGACACTGACAATTTAAAAAGGAAAAGAGGTTTATGTTGGCTCACAGTTTCTGAAGGCTCAGTCCAGAGTTGCCTGACTCCAAGGGGAAAAGGAAGGGTGGAAGGGCATGGCAGAGGAAAGCTACTCAACCCAGGATATCGAGGAAGCAGAGAGAAAGGGAGGGGCCGAGGGTAAGGATATACCCTTCCAGGTTGCACCCCACTGACCCACATCCAACCAGGCCCCACACATAACAACACATGAGCTTATTAATGGATTAATCCATGGATCAATATAGCACCCTTATGATCCCATGACCTTCCAAAAGCCCTATCTCTGAACTCATGAGCAATGGGGGGTATTTTACATGTAAACCATGACACATTACTTTTGGAAAATTTCAGCCCCTCATACTTCAATATTTCTTTTTATGTTTTCTCTTTCTTTGAGTCTTCACAGAGTCTCCATCC
The DNA here is from genome assembly GCF_000276665.1 of Chinchilla lanigera. Lineage (NCBI taxonomy): Eukaryota > Metazoa > Chordata > Mammalia > Rodentia > Chinchillidae > Chinchilla > Chinchilla lanigera. Next base: position 34,120,513 of record NW_004955407.1, on the reverse strand, counting down.
ACTGCCCACCTATTTTTGCATGCTGTATTATTTTTCTACAGTATTTTTACCACATTAATTAATCATAGTAAAATTCCCTGTCTGGTATTCTAAACTTTGTGTGATATCTGAGTCTGGTTCTGACACTTGCTTTGTCTCTTCAGGTTGTGTCTTCCCTGCCTGTACTGCAGCTTTTGTTGAAAGTCAGACATGGTGTGTCACATAATAGGAACCAAAGTAAACAGGCCGTTCGTGTGAGTTCCTCCACTCATCTAAGCAGGAGTTGGACCATGTTGAATGTTTACTGCAGCTATTGGTAGCAGAGGCTTCAAATCCCTCTACTGTCCTTATTTTTTCCTTCCTCTGTCATCTTTGGGCTTTTCTATAAACTTCTCCTTCAGTAGTCTGTGCTTGCAAGCCCTTTCAGCTATAACCCCACAGTTATTATACTGGACCCATGAGAACCTAGTGGAGTTTCTGAATGAAGAAACTACAACAGTGTCCCTCTCAGACAAGATACTTAGGCTCTAGCAGTTTGTTAAAATCACCAGTAAATATTCGTATCAATATAGATACAATAGTTTTTGTTTTCAGTAAGCAGGCCACACTGATCTGTGATTGGCTATGTTTCTACCTCTCAAAATATTGAGGTGGCAGCTTGCCTTATACCTCCAGTTCTCTAGTAGATTCAAGAAAAGTTATGAGTGTTCAGTTTTTTTCAGCTTTTTTCTTGTTTTAAAGACAATAATGATGACTCATAAGCTCTTTGTCTTTTGGAGTTGAAACCGGAAGCAGGCAGGACTTGACATAAATTATTTGATAGGGATCCTGTCACTGACTTTGGAGACACTGGTATTGCTGCATTACAAAGTTAAAGCGCTCCACTTTTTATGGAGAGATGTTCCATATGTCCATGGACCTTTGAGCTTACCACTAGCTTCAGTCTACCTGTCTCTGTTTTCCCCCTTTTCCTCAGTTCCCATTTCAAATGCAAGGAGTACGGTTCAAAATATGGAAAGGAGGCTCTTTTTTGCCCATTGTTTGATAATCAAAAGGCTAAAAATAATCCATTACAAAACGGCCTTGGTAAAGTACCTGCATCCAAACATTATTTTTCTTGAGGAGGTGAGAAAGATACAGAAAGGCACAAACTTAAAATTTTCTAATCCAGTACTTTTAATTTAATGGCAAACTGAATTTTGTTGAGATACCGAATTCTTGACTTCTCAAGTTTCATCTCACATTGTCAATGTTCTTATTCTTTTACCATTTAATCCCCTGTGCCCAGCTCCTCTCCAGAATTGAAGAGCGTGGCTGGCGAGCCTTTTAACCCTGAACAAAACAAATTACCCGAGCATAATCCTGGAGCAAGCATGTGTTGCCTTAATGGTAAACATCAAGTATGTCTCTTGGCACAGATGCCTTTTCCTTTTTTAGTAATACAATCATAAAAATTACTCACTCTTAGCCAGGCATGGTGGTGCATGCACTTGGGAAGCTGAGGCAGGAGGATAGAGAATTTGAGGCCAGTCTGGGCTACATAATAAGATCAAGGCCACCCTGGACTACAAAATGAGATTTTGTCTCAAAACAAAACAAAATGAAACAAAACAAAACTTGCTCAGACTTATTCAGCATTTACTGTCACCAGAAATTTTGATAAATGCCTTATGTACAGGGTATCTTACTTGTTCTTCACTATAACCCTTTTTAAATCAGAAAACTGTGGATCCAAACAAAACAAAACAAAACAAAACATGAGACTAGCCTAAAGTCATACAGCTAGTTTATGGTGAAGCTAGTTTATGTTTTTGGTTTATTCAAACCAAAACATGCGTATGACTTAAATTCTCTGCTTTACCTAGTGTGTTCCTCTCACAGGCAGAACTTAAGGACGTAACAAATACCACTAGAGAGCTTGCTTCTACCTTGGGAACTGCTGTTTGAAATCCACATTAGACAGCTAACTTAGTAGTCAGCCTAGATACAGCCCTTTGCTTCACTTAGTGGCTGTAACTCCCCAAAGGCAGAGACTATTACCCATTCACTAGTGAGTCTCCTAATAAAGCAAAAGTGTTTGTGGCAATATGAATGAATGAGCAAGTGAATAATGCTACAGCCTATGAATGAATGAATGAACTGTCAGTACGATGACTAATGAAAGTGAGAAGCCTTTCTAAACAGAGGCCTCAGATCTTCACTGAGGGAAGTTCCAGTGGGGCAAGAACCATATTGGTCTTAATTAGCAAACACCTGGCCCAGCCTGGCGTATATTACATGTTTAACAAAATTTTGTTCTTTTTAACGAATTAACTTATCAGAGGCAGTTCCTTCAAGAACAAGTAGCCCTGTACTTGGGAGAAGGACAGAGTGTCTCTTCCAGCCTAAGGCCTTCCCTGGATAATTCCCAATTTACCTTCCTATCACCCTCCCTCTAGAATATACATAGTTATGATTACAAAGAAAAGTAACATACAAGTTAAGCAAAGAAATACTGAGAAGGATTTATATAAATGCGAATCCGCCTCTGTCACTGCTGGAAGAGATTTAGGAACGGTCTTCTTCCAGAGATAAGCATAAGAAAGCCTAAGAGAGTACCCCAAGGCCACCTGATTGCCCACCACAAAGGCAGGCCCAGAACCCTCTTCTCTTGTTGCCATTCCAGTATTTCTGTGCATAAATTCATGCTGGCCCCATCAGAGCAAAAAGAGTAATATTAAAGACAGCACACATCATAATGTCATGCTTTGGGGGGGGTCTTGTGTTTTATTAATAATCCATGTAGAAGAAAACACCCCAAACTGTGAGAAAAGGCTCACCACTACCACCTTCTGGCACTATTGGCAATGAACCCAAGCACAGCCTTCCGTGGTCACAGAAATGAAAAAGGACGGGAGGGTGGGCTTCAGGTATTGTAAGGCTGTGCCCACGCCCACACCTGGAAAGCGAAGTTGTGGTGTGAAGTAAGATAACACTGAATCTATAACCCTATGTTTAAAAAAAAAGTCATAGGACTTGGACTTTAATCATAAAGATCATTTTACCAAAGCATATTTTTGAAAGGCTGTGAAATATTATGCAACGTTTGCATGGTTTAATTATGAGTTTAGAAAACCCTAGCACAACTTTTTCACTACAGTAAAACATGACAGAGCATGAATCATAGCATAATACTTTATCCTTAGTGTGGTTTTAGACATGGGGTTAGGGGTGCTGGGCTGTCTACACAACAAGCATGAATTACTATACCACAATTCACACCCTGGAGGGCTTTATGACAATTATAAAACCTCTTTTGTTTGCTTTTTAAGTGATTAAAATATTTGAGCACTATATAGACACTTAGTAAATGTGTATCTAAGACATACACATGTCTTATAGACAGTATCTGAGTACATGATTTTTTTCACTTGGAGTAAAATACTTCAAGGACCATGGGAATACCGAGCTGTTTGCTACTTCCGTTGCCTCCACCTTTTGGGAATGCTGCTAGTTGTAAGGTAGCACAGGAGCTTCAGCTGCATTTGAGCATTTATTTTTCCCAGGGTTCAGCATGGACCAGCTCTGTATTCCTCACCATCTCTCCAAATCCGCTAAAATGTGGAATGAAATAAAGACCTCGCTTTGCCATCAGATTTCAGTGATCCCAAGTTAAAATATTTGCCCACGAACTACAAGGTTTTAGAAGCTTAAAAATTCAGGGTTTTCTCCAGAAAAAAAGAAGAGAAAGAAATGGATCGGCATGAGGGAGGAAGGGAAGCTATCAGGAAAAGACTGGGAAGGGAGATCGGATCCCCAAATGTCGAATTCTGTTGTCTACTGTGCCAACTTCAGATAGATTAAAAAAAAACACACACGCACACACAAACTTCAAAAGAGATACACTTTGCTGAAAATGCAAAGCCCTGGAGCAAGCAGATCTGAACACCTTTACAATAAGCAGGAATAACTTACTTCTCTTATGTCATGGCATATATAAAACACAGCTAGTGTTTTTCTAGAGAAGTCTGCTCTCTCTGGATCGCTATTCCCAGGGCCATGAAGCTCTGATTCTCACGAGATCTTTAGTCTGCTATTGTTGTCCACAAAGAATGTGGGACCCAGGAGAAAATCAATGTTTTATCCTATGGACATGGAAAACTGCCCTGTCGTGAGTACAGCGTACAATTTAAATATCACTGCACATTTTGCCTAGGACTACAAGAGTCCCCTCCCTCCCTTTCATTTGTGAATAGCATAATGCATTTGAAAACTAAGACACTTCTGAACGTTGGAGTCAAATTTACAAAATCCATTTTGTCTCCATCTTTTTGAAGTCAGACTTCTGTCTCTTGTCTACCCCAGGCCTCTTATAATGACAAGAAAGCAAATACTTGCTAAAAAATATCTGCCTTGTAAAAGCTGCAACCTTCAAGTCTTGCAAAGGGGCAGACTGTCTGTAGTTAAGCTCACTGCCAGCTCCCCAGCCCACCCTTCTGTGCTGTCTTTCTTGGGAGACCATTCACCTTTCCAGAAAGGATGTGAAAGCTCAAGGAATAATTTTACTAAAGGTACAAAGAAATACCACACCTCTCCTATGCTTTTTGATCACTGACTACAGATAGGTAACTGCCTGAGTTTACAAAATGTTTCTGATAGTGATCATTGTAATTGTTGGTAAAGCTGAAATAGTGTGGGCAGTCAGAATGTGAAGTCATGAGTGCTGCTGTACCTGAATGTGAATGTAAAGCATAATCCACTCCCTTCGTCATTAGTGAGGTTGAACAGAACCTCTAGAAGGAATACTTACAGCATGAAAATCTCCAAGAATCAGACATAAACTCTATTTCAGAATCTTTTAGGCGACAAATCGCTCAACAGAGGCAGACTCTTAGGCCCAGGTAGGCTTATTAAACGTGGATCAACAGGCTAGGTTGATAGTTTCTTATTGAAATACATTTTATTCTTTAAGTTTCACCCCACTCAACCTATAACTGATCGCTTTGTTTCTATGCAGATACAAGGCAGATCCAGCCATCCCCACCGTGGTCCTATGATCAGTCCTACCAATACCTGGGATCCATCACCACTCCTTCCGTGCACCCTGCAACACCCATTTCGCCTGGACGTGCCAGTGGCATGACAAGCCTCTCTGCAGAACTTTCCAGTCGGCTCTCAAGTAAGGCTCTTGAAACCGTCTTTGTAGCCTAACTGAAATGCGAGGTTTGGGAGAGGAGATGTATGGAGGGGACTGGCAGGCCGCTGTTAATAAAACATGGTTTAAACACAGAGTTGCCTCCCTCTGCTCCAAGTGCCATGCCACGCACTGACTTTACTTAATACTTAGAGGCAAAGATTATGGATAGCAACTTGGAAAAATCGCTATCTTGGGCATTTGGGGGCTGCTCATGTTTGGTAGGAAAGGGTGGTGGCTGAGGGGTTAATAATCTGAGAGGTGCAAGTGTCCAACTTCTAGAACTCATCATTCCAACTAAATTCTGGACTAAGGGGATTGGTCCAGGTGGTGGTGAATTCGCACAAGTGCCGCGAACAGCACAATAAGGGAACACGTAGAGTCGGAGGCACATATTCACCAAATGAGATGTTCCCAACTACAGGCTGTTCAGACTGAGGTTAGAGGAACAGCATGGAGAGCTCAGGTGTCATGGTGAGCATAATTGTTGTTAATGTGAGCTCATTAAATATTAGTCATGTAACCTATGAGCCCTTTGGGCTTGGCATTCACCTTTGCTCGTGGGCAGGGAAATCAGAGTTACAGAGAAAAATTCCTTTGTTGAAGGCAAAAGAAGCAACTTACTGTTTGGGGCTTTGAAATTGGAGCTGAACCAAACTGTGAAAATACTTCAGAGAACTTCAGCATTATGAGGCCTGCAAACACGCTTGCATGTGTGTTGGGGGAGGGTGGCTGCTTTTTCTTTTCAACTCTTGGGATCAGATTATAGTAGATTAAGGGGCAGGCAAAGGGGCAAAGGACTCATGTCTGCCATTTTAAATGTTGTGAAATGTTGTGTTTTCCAGACCATTGTGATTGCTTGACATTTCACAAGCTGCTTTAGCTGCTTCTTAGAGCTTCACTGAATGCTTTCCCAGGGCCTCTCAGCAATAGCAATACTGATATTGGTTCAAATAATTCTTCCTTGTGGGGGGCTGTCCTGTGCACCGTGGAATGTTTAGCAGCATCCCTGGCCTCTAGGTGCCAGGAGCATTCTTCTGGATGTGACAATCAAAAACATCTCCGGACATTGCCACAAAACTTCCCCCAGTTGAAAGCCACTGTCTTCAACTATTCCACAGTCCTACAGTAAAACAGGAAAGCCAACTTAAGTGTTCAGTTTTCACATGAATTTTGACCACCAACGCCAGCATTTTCACGGCAAGTGCTGATCTAAGGAGGTGAGGGAGTATTGTAGGAAGTATGGCATCCATTCAACTTGTGGTTTCCTAAACACCCATCTCTTGGGAACAGAGTTTGATTCCAAAGGAACTCGTCAAGTTCTACCGATTCTTCTCTGTGGTGCTATTCTACCCACTAGCTGTGAATGGGCCGCATCTGAAACAATTACTGTTTTCCTTGGAAATATCCCTGCTGGGGGTCTGTTCCTGGGAATGTATTTTGTAAGTCTTTTCACTTGGTTGCCACCCAAAATTGGCACATTCTAGTCCAAAATCCCTACAGGTGAAGCTCCTCCAATGCATTAAGTGTTCAGATATAAGGGAGGCTTTCTTTAAAAAAAAAAAAAAAAATGGAATAAGTAACATGTATTTCAAAATCCCAAATCGCAGGCTGCGGATTTAGCTCAGCGGCACAGCGCCTGCCCGGCAAGCGCAAGGTGGTGAGTTCGATCCCCGGTACCAGAAAAAAACAACAACAACAAAAAATCCCAAATTGCAGTTATGCTTCTAAATAACCTGGACATCAGTTACCAAGGAGTAAGGAAGGATGCATTATGGCATGGCACTGTCACACAGATAAAACCATGCCCCATTTCAGCACCAAGACTGATCCTACGCTGTCTTGGAGGGAGGACCAGAGAATTCCAAAGGAGATTTCATCAGTGGCAAAGAACAGCATGGGAGACTGCTCTTCAACTTGGCAGGACTCCCTCTGAGAAATCAAGCCTGGAGCACAGGCCTGAAAAGTGTTGTCCTAAAACTGGGGGTGGGGGTGCAATACATAAAAGAAAGTGACTGCCCAGGCAGACAGCTTTGAGAACTTGACACTGCTCTGCGGCTGCTTTACCTTTTCATCCCTCCCAGCAGCTTTGTGTGCTGCCCTTCTCCCCGCCCCCCAGTCCCACCTGGGCTTCCTTCAGCATGAGGATGTGGACTATGTCTGTCTCTCTCTATCCTTCGCAGACAGACTCCACACCTTGTCTGAAAAGAGTTGTCATCTGGAGGTTTACTTTTCTTTCTTTTTTTTTTTTTAAATTAATGTGTAGCTGCCAACCTGGGCGACAGACAGCATGCATTAATCTGAGTCATGCAAAAGATCCTTTTAAGGCAGCCATTATCTGCTCAGGTTGTTTAATCCTTTGGGGGCAGTGGGAGGGGCCCCAGAGTGGGGCTGCTTTCATCCCTGTCAAGCTGCAGAGCAAAGACTTGAGCTGTCATGGCAAATATTTAGTCCCTTCGATAGGGAAACATTTCCAACTAAAATACCTGAACCTCCTAATCCCCAGATTTCCTACTCTTAAAAAGCTCCCTCTGAATATCAGGGGTCCCAGCTTACGTTGCTACTGAATAAGAAGGCACCCAGCCAGCCAAAAGGATAGATGAGCTATGGCTGGATGGGTGATTTGCACAGGACCGGTCTTAATAACCAATACTGGACAAGACATAGGAAAACAAATACAGTATTTGGACAGAGCCCTTGAATCTGAGCGTATCTGGAGGCTTGAAGTTGTTATTATCAAATGTGTATTTTTAAAAAAAACAATAATCTGACCAAATGGGTTTTTATTTTCTTGGTAAAATGGTGCTACTGTGCAAATAGAAGAAATATGGGCAATATTTCAGATCTTTCAGACATTTGCCCACAAGAACTATTTTCCCCCAACAGCTGAGACTGTAACATCATTCCAGTACTTATGCCCATGACAAATCACAGACTCACTCAGGATTCCAGTAACTCGGTACCATCACCACATTACCATGTGGTAGTTGCAACAGACTGGCAGAACATGTCCAGACACTGCTGTGAAACAGGGTGACCTTTCATTCATTTTTCCAGTAGATTCACCTTTTTATTTTAGGTCAAATGAAGCAAGAGGAATAATGGGCAGAGTCATTTGTGTCCAGAGCATTGCATCAGATGACGACAAATTAACTGTATTTGCCTAATGCTTTTCTTTCTACCTCAGCTTCTCCCTGGACTACATAAATCGGACTGGAAAAAAAAAGGAGCAAAGCCTCCTGCTAACTCTCTGACATGTCACAGCTCTCTGTATAAGGAAAAACAAGTGACACAGAGCTTGCTCCCAGATGGCACTAGCAAGCAGGCAGGGATGAACCCTGTGGAATGAGGTGCGGCCTGGCTTGAGAATACGCTAGAAAGGGGCCAAGGAAGGGCAGCCCCAGCACCACTGTCAGTTTACAACTTTTTCCCTGCCCACATGTCTGACTTGCTTTGAAAAGATTAACAGGAGTGTTTGTTTGAAAGTCAGACTTCTGGTTTCCTCATTAGTGGAGGGATTTGCCGCAGACTTCGGCTGTTTCTATAAACTTTAATTACCTCTCTGATGAAGAATATATCCCCTCATCACATTCATCCCAAATGTACACAAGAGTTCATTTTTTTAATGTGTTAGAGCAATAAAAGATCATTAGAGGGAGGGAGCACGGGGGGGGGAGGAATATAGGGGGGAGGGGGAGAGAGAATGCGAATGAAAATGAATATGAGAATGAGAACACACTAGCTCTCCCTGCTGGAATAATAGGCGTGAAATATGAGGAAGTTGATCAACAGCCGATGCCTTCCAAAAAACAGATTAATCCACTCTGGTAGCTTTCCTTTCAGAGCAACCTTCTGACTCCCTCCAGGTTCTCCATCATCCTGAACTCCAGAGGAGTTCAGGACACATATCATTTGAGCTTAGAACAGGACACATATCATTTGAGCTTAGAATTACTTTGTATGCTGATTTGAGGACTTAAATTTTTAAACACTTAATTCATGCTTCTGCTCTGTTCTGTTGCTTTGTGTTTGCTGATGTAACAATTATAGTCCTGCCCACCCCAGGAAACCATCCTGTATCTCAGCCATGGATGACTGTGCTTCCCTAGTCCCCACTCTCACATTATTTGGCAATGTCCAGACGCATTTTGGGTTGCTATTGTGTAAGAACCAGAGACACTGGCAAACATCTTGCAATGCACAAAATAGCCCCTGAACATCCTACGAAATATTCTGGCCAGAAATGTCAATAGTGCCACTTTTGATAAAATCTGATCTATCTGCAGGACACGGGGAACACTTCCTGGCACTCATACTCTTTAGTAATTCCCTAGGGCAGACTGACAGTAAGAAAAATGTAGAGGGATACCATCAGCCAGAGTACAGCCAAAGCCAGTTTGTGAAACTGTAAATTTACAGTGCTAACGAAGTGAATATCATAGACAAAACTTTGCCATTCCTGGTAAAATTTCAAAATATTTTTAAAAATGGAATAAATAAATCAAAGTCCTATATCCATTTGTGTTAACCAACCAGGGAAACACATATTAAAGAATCTAAGGGTCGGGGATACAGCTCAGTGGCATAAGCACCTGCCTGGCAAGCACAAGGTCTTGAGTTTGATTCCTGATACCAAAAAAAAAACTGTATGAAATTAAAATTGTATTGTTTCTAAAGATTTGGAAGCCAGTCTGAAGGTAGATCTGGGAAAGAGATGAGTGGTAATGATATTCATAACCATTCACTCCCAGTCACTAGCATGACATACATTATGTTGAATAATTCAAAATACCCATTTTTAACCATCCAAATACTACAAAAATAGCATTTGCTAGGATTCAACCTAAATATATGCAATATATTATTATATATTAATACTATCATACAACATTCATACTATGTATAATATACTCCATCAGTAATGTATCAATGTATCCATTATATTAACTGCCATATAGTGTTATATAACTCACTGTATAGTAATGGTGATATATTAATATACTGGTTATATCATCATCAATACACTAATTGGTATTAACACTGACTAAGTTAGAGGGTAGGCAAAATTTTTCCAGTAAAGGATCAAGGAATATTTTGGCCATTTCTGCATTTCTGTCATCATCATGCAATTCTACAGTGGTAGCTCATAAGCAGCTATACACAACATATAAAAGTGAGGCTATGTTCCAACTCATGCATGGAAGATGAACTTTGAATTTCCTATAACTTTTACATCAGGAAACACTACTCTTTTTTAGATTTTTGCCCCCTCTCCCAACCATTTAAAAAAGTAAAACTCATTCTTAAGTCCTGTGACATATAAAAACTGGCAACAGGGGCTGGGGATTTAGCTCAGCGGCAAAAGCGCCTGCCTGGCAAGCGCAAGGTCGTGAGTTCGGTTCCCGGTACCGGAGAAAAACCAAAAAAAATAAAATAAAAAAATAAATAAATAAAAACTGGCAACAGCCAGATGGGCCGATAGACTGCAATCTGCCAACATGGGATTATACCAATATTTTATCTATATTTTACATTATACTATGCATGTATCCACATATATTAAACTCTATCACCTCATGTATGCCTCATTACATAATATCCTGGCTGTAAGTATTACCATTTGCCATTACCGTATATTTTTTATACCATCTTCTGGTCTATTAGCATTCAGTCCTTCTACTTCCTGGACCAAAGCATTCTGGGTAGTCTCTCCATCTTCTTGGGTAGCAACATTCTGGGTAGTTCCCTCACTTCCTGGATAAGAGCATTCTGGGTAGTCTTTCGGTTGTTTTTTGTTTGTTTGTTTGTTTGTTTGTTTTTTTCTTTTTGGGGGGTGGGGAAATGCCTTTCTGGGTAGTCCTCCCTCCAGGGCAGGAACAATTTGAAGGAAAGGGCGTGGCCTCCCCAGCTCCCTACTCACGTGACATCTCTTTTGCTCCACAGCTGCTCCTGACCTGACGGCCTTCGGCGACCCACGCCAGTTTCCTGCGCTGCCCTCCATCTCTGATCCTCGCATGCACTACCCCGGTGCCTTCACCTACTCCCCAACACCGGTCACGTCGGGCATTGGCATAGGCATGTCAGCCATGAGCTCGGCCACGCGCTACCACACATACCTGCCACCGCCCTACCCCGGTTCGTCGCAGGCGCAGGGTGGCCCCTTCCAGACCAGCTCTCCTTCCTACCACCTGTACTACGGGGCCTCGGCCAGCTCCTACCAGTTCTCCATGGTGGGCGGCGAGCGGTCGCCGCCACGCATCCTGCCGCCCTGCACCAACGCCTCCACAGGCTCCGCGCTGCTCAACCCCAGCCTCCCAAACCAGAGCGACGTGGTGGAGGCTGAGGGCAGCCACAGCAACTCGCCCACCAACATGGCACCCTCTGCACGCCTGGAGGAGGCGGTGTGGCGGCCCTACTGAGCATGCGCAGTGAGCCGTGGACGTCGTCACCGGAGCCCGGCAGCAGCCGGGCCAGCGCCTGTCCCCGGGTCACGCCGGGCCTCTGCCTCCTGTGCTTCCGAAGCCACGCAGTTCACTCCGCTGTTGGCCCGGGCCCATCCGTCTTCCCAGCAGGACACAACTTGAAGGTGTCCACAGGACCACCGCCACGTGGGCACGTTGTAAGGCAAACAGGATGATTCCCAGAGGGAAACTGTGAATGCTTCTGATTTAGCAATGCTGTGAATAAAAGAAAGATTTTATACCCTTGACTTAACTTTTTAACCAAGTTGTTTATTCCAGAGAGTGGAATTTTAGGGTTTTTTTGGGGGGAGGGGAGCAGGGAGGACACAGTTCATCTTGTTTGGTGTCTAATTCTTATTTCTGATTTTCTTTTCTGCACCTTATAAATTGCAAAATGCATATTTGCATCTGGGTGGTTTTTATTTTTACATATATATATAAAAATTTGAGCTTGCTTCTTTCTTGCTTTGACAATTGAGAAATAGGATTCCCATTTCTGTAAGTTTTATTTAACTTCTCTTTGGGACTTTTGTGTAGTTGTTTTTTTTTTATGTTTTTGAGACAGCTACAGCTTTGGGTCATTTTTTAACTACTGTATTCCCACAAGGAATCCCTAGATATTTATGTATCTTAATGTTCAGACAGTTACTTATGTGTTGATACTTTTTTAATTATTTAAATGTACTTATATTAAGAAAAATATTAAGTACTATACTTTTTTATAGTAGCCAAAGTTAAATGTATCACTTTGAAGAAGGCTGGAAAAAAAAAAGAATGGGTAATGTGATCACTTGGTTATCTAGAAATATTGTTTACATTAAACTCCCTTTCATGTTAATTAAACAAGTTGGTAGCTCATGCAGCAATGTTTTTAATAGGATTTTAGAAACTGAGGGTCACTCCAAGGATCAAAAATACAGAATTTTCTGCTAGGCTCAACAAAGGGTCTCAGATCTGGCTTCCTCCCTTCAAATAGGAGTCAACTCTAGTCCCAGAAGATTCAGGCAGGTGCCAATGATTACACCTCTGGAAAGGGTTTAATTTCTACCTAGAGGTATACTTACACCATGGCCTGTTAATTGCAGACATGTTTTGTACAGAACACATCCAGTGAAGCCGTGTGGAGGAGCAGTATTTACATAGGAACCAAATGATGAATTTAGGAATTCCTTAACCTCTCAATTCTAAGGGAACAAGAAAATATTTCTCTTTGATACAATATCAAGTCATTGATGCAGAACAAAACTTCTAGCTATCCCCACAAAAGTGGGAGTAGGAGGGATAAGACCAAGTAATTTTGAGGGCCAAAGGAATCCAGCTGAATTTTCAGAGGGTCAGTCCAAAAGCAGGCGTGGATGAGCCAATTCCTGCCTGCCTGGATGGACTCACATGGGCAAACATCATCCCACCTGTGTAGGAAACCCCATCCGGAGTGCTCAACAACACCTTTTTTTTTTTTTTGCTTCTACCAGGCTGAGACCCTACCCTAGGGGTGTGTGCACTTTCATCTGTGTGCACCAGCATGACAGGAAGGATTCATGTCGCTGCTGCTCATGGCTACAATTCGAGTGTATCCGATGTCACTGTAAATTTCATGGCACTATTTTTATTGGAGGACTCGGTCAGAATGCAGTTTTGTACAACTCGTAAATACTAACTGCTGATTTTGACATATGTGTGCTCTAAATGATCTGGTTATTTAATGTACCTCTTAAATTAGTTGAAACAATTTCAGGTCAACTCTGAAGAGTGTTTGAAAGCAGGACTTCAGAACAGTGTTTGATTTTTATTTTATAAATTTAAGCATTCAAATTAGATCTTTGGCTGCAGGCAGCAAAACAGCTGGACTTATTTAAAAACAACTTGTTTTTGAGTTTTTATATATATATATATTGATTATTTGTTTTTACACAGATGCAGTAGCACTTTGGTAAGAGGGAAGCAGCTTGTGATGTCAGGTTGTTCTTATCTAGAGAAGAACTATAACAGATCTTACAGAAACTCAGAATATACTCATTTTCATTTTAGATATAACTCCCTCCACAATTCAGTTGCATAAGTTATTCCATATTCTATTTTTTGCAGCTAAACTACCATCAAATGTCAAAAAAATTGAAAATATAATTTTTGGAATGGATTATTAGCCCATTTTTCCCAAATTAACTTAGATATTCTACTCAGAACATGTTACGATATCAGACCTGAGAAAAATGGTGGGGAAAAATGAAGGAAAAATTTATATTTTTCACCTTCTCATAGCTAAAGATATTCCAACTCAAAACCAGCCTAATACCCTAAGTGGAGAATTAGATAATCTCTCACATCTGAAAGCCTTTATGGAGAGGGCTTGTCACTCTGCTGTAGACTTACTGGTTTGGCAGTTCAGAGTCCCACAGACCCTTACCAACGCATAGAGTTTTTAATCATTTCAGGGAAAAAAATGTCAAACTCTAATTATTTGGGAGATAGTTTCCACACATTTTTCTTGCTGAGGAATTATATTCATTACCTTCAGGTAAATAAAGGTGTCTTGGTATTCACTGCTTCCAGGTAAATTAAGGTATCAGCAAGATTCTTAATCGTGTAATAACTGGCTGTATCTTAACAGTTTTGACCCAGGAGAAGAAAGATTGAATAAGCCATTTGTATTGCTTATTCATGCCACTATGTATGTTTCAACACAGACATGCATTTCACTTCTTGCTGTCTTTCTCACTACTTGAAAATATATTTCTCTCTGCCGCACCTCCACTATCTCCCTCTTTCTCTCCCCGCTTCCTCCTCCAAACTCCACCTTCTTCCTCCTGCGTTGTCCCATTCTCTGTAAGGAGATAGCGCACACCCACCCCCACACCAAATGTGCAGAACACAAGGAGGTCCAGTTCTTCTCCCTTTACATCAAGAACAGGGTGAGTCAGCCTTCCTCCTGCTTATGGGTTGCTTCCAGCAGAACAGAGATGTTGCCAACCGTTTTGGATCTGCTTGCTATCCAAATGCAGCAACGCAAACCTTCCTGGGCAAATTACAATCAGTGAGTAAATAGCCTTTCTGCTGCCTACGGTTTCTGTGCAGATAAACAGAAATGCTCTGATTGGAAAGGAAATGAATGGTTTCACTCAAATGTCCTGCAATTAAGGATTGCAGATTTCTGTCTTGAAATACCTGTTTCCTTGGGACATTCCGTCCTGGTGTTTTTTATTTTGATGGTTTTGTTTTTTTGGGGGGATGACATATTTTGGGTCTTTTTGTACATGAAAAAATAGATTGACAGTAATCTCAGAAAACATTTTTTACATCTGAGCAAAATACCTTTTTGTTTACCCTTGAGTATACATTGCTTGGGGCTTTTTGTTTGTTGGTTTGTTTATTCCTGGGAAATTTTTTCCCCTCCTTTCAGCCGGGTCAGTATTGACGAAGCTGATCCTATGGCTTTTTATTTCCCCCTTCCAGAAGGGTTGCATCAACAAAATTAATTGTATTTATGTATGTAAATAGATTTTAAGCTTCATTATAAAATATTGTTAATGCCTGTAATAACTTTTTTCAATTTTTATGTGTTTCAAAGGACTTTTTCTTATGTTTGCTAAATACTGTAGAAAAAAATGCTTCTTTCTACTTTATTTTAGGCTTAAAAATGAGCTACTCACTCACTTTTGTAAACAGCTGATAGCATGGTTCCAATTTTTTTAAGTTAACTTTTTGTTCTAGGGGAAATGAATGTGCAAAAAACAAAACAGAACTGTTGGTTATATGTGTTATCCTGGATGTATAAAGATCAGTGGAAAGAATAAACTTCCAAATTGAAATGACAGTATAACATCTATTGAAAAATCCATGAAAATGTAGTTCTACTTCAGCCTCCACCCAGTGTCTATTCGTGTGGCAGTTATTACCTCTGGAAATTGATGTGTGGGCTTCTTTTTCCCTGGTACTGACACACTGAACACTTGCTGAAGGGGAACTGTCAAGTTCAGGTCTTAAACCAGATAAGATAGGAGAGAATCCCCTAGAACTCCCTCTCCAGGGTGTTTCTAACTAGCGTAGCAGAGCAGGCAGTCATTGTCACAGTCCACTGTGCACAGCAGGGGTGGGCAGCCGCCCTTCTCCTGGGAGGATCTACATCCCAGCCTATGCAGGGCAGCTGGGCTGCTGCCACCTAGGAGCTATTGGAGCCTTATTTTCTTTGTACCACAGTTTCTTCTGTAAATCCAATATTATAACTAGTGTGAATGGCAAATAAACAATTTGACAAGTACTTACACCATATCAAATTGGTTGTGTCTTTCTCTGAGATGGCTGGATGGCTGGGACAGAAAGCAAAGCCCGCTGCAACACACTGTGAAAATTCTTTCCATAGATAAATTCAAACCCAAATGCCTCCAGCAACCCTGGCTTCTGAGGCATAATGACCTGGAGGAGACCCAGGCACCTAGGGTTGACTCTTTGCGTGTGAAGGAACTCAGAAGCATATTTTAAAAAAAAAAATAGTAAAAGAAAAATAACTACTTAGGATTTATAAAAACCATGTGAAATGGCCTCATGTTCAGCTTGAGGCCAGGAACACTTGTCTGCCTTCACTTCTGTAAATATAGGCATCAGGCTGGTGTAGCAGTTGGGAATTTAAAAAGAGACTCTTCCCTCACCGCCCTCTCTTCCCCATGTAAAGTGTTACTAGCAAGTTCTAGTCTCAAGACTCTGTGTGACTCAGGTCATCTTCCTAAAGAACCACTATCTAAAGCTTCTTTAAACTGTCACTGCCACCTCGCAGGACTTGGGACTGACCTTCCGTGGTCCACAGAGTGGAAACAAAAAATGTCAGGAATCAAAACTAATGAAATCAACAAGAAAGGATCCAACCTAGGAAGTCATGGCCAGTGAGCCCAGGTAAGAAATAGGTGGTAGGATCAGGTTAAATATGATCATAGCTGTGCCCTAGGAAGAAGAAAATAGGCACTTGTCAGGGAAATGTTTGATTACTACTGTCAGTGGCAGTGTTTTAAACCTTAGCATCAGGGAATTTTTGTAAAATCTAGGCCTAAAGAAGAAAATAACAACATTTGAACCTGGTTTTGGTTGTGTTTCTCAAGTTTCACTTCTGCAGCATTACCCTTTTATCTCTTCCTTTTCTGTACTGCCCCTTTTGAAAAGAAGTCTCTTTTGGTTTAAATCAAAGTGTCCCCCCAAAATCTCATGTGTTCAGAGGTGGGGCGTTTAGAAGGTAACTGGATCACAAGGGTTCTAATTTCCTCAGTGAATTAACCCATTAATGAGTTCCTCATTTGATGATATACAGAGAGGTAGTGGAAATTAGAAATAGGGTCTAGCTGAAGGGGGGTAATCGGGGTTGTGACTTTGGGGACTGTTTTTTGCCCACTTATCTCTGCCTCTTTCCATATTTCTGTTTCCTGGCTGTGAAAACTGAGGAGTTTTTCCTCCAGCAGGCCTTTCCATCATGATGTTTCTGCCTTGAAGCCAGCCAGCCATGGACTAAACCTCAGAAACCGTGAGCCAAGATAAATCTCTCCTTGAAGTTGTTTTTCTTGGGTATTGTGACACAGTGATAAAAAGCTGACTAACACAAAGTCACTATGCACAACCCACTCTTAAAAAATGGAGAAATAAGTTTCACCTCCCTTCAGGAAGCTGGAGACTTTGGCTGAGAACATAAGCACAACCCCACATGCCTTGGCAGTTCTGAAGACCAGATACTCACTTGTGTGAAAGGTTTTCTTTGCTCCAGAGGAGCAGACAGCTTCTCTCCCTGCTAAGGCACAACAGTAACCAAGTCCCCGTTCTTCCAGCCTAGAGAATCCAAAAGTTCAAAATGCTTGGAGTTCTGTGTTGCAATCCTTTGGCCCAATCACTTGGGTCTTTGCACAAGGCCAAAGTTTTCTGCACACACTGCCCCTCAAACTAGACGGTGCAGATTAAGGCCTCCCTGAGGTATTCAAATGTAACCAGGATTCCATTATTATTGTTGTTGTGGTTGTAGTGGTGGTGGTGGTGGTTGTGTAGTTTGGGAAAGTTGGCTGAGCTTTGCCTTGGGCCTGACAGAATTCGCCACATCTTTGTTCAAAGTGAGCTTACTTTGTACTCATGACAACACTTCACTTCCCTCCCAGATCCCAGATTCTTAAGGGAACTCAGAAGGGAATAAAGAACTCAGATGCATTATTACTTCTCCCCTACTCCTTGAGGTTTCTCAGAAGACAGGTGTACCTCCTTCCTAATACAGCAGAACAGAGGAAATCAGGCACATTCAGGGTGGTATGGCCATGGACTAATGCAGCAGAAAAAATTTCTCATGTTCTCTTTGTTTTTAACCAGAGGGAGAGGAGATGGCCTGGAATGTATTGACTGCCCCAGTAGGAGGAGAGTTAGCTGCATGCCAAATTTTAATATTGGTAATTAAACTTTGCATGCCTCAAATTCTCCCTCTAGTTTCAATTTCATTGATGCTGTTGTAAGGATTAATTAATGTTTTGAAAGTGTTTTGAAGATGAAAAGTCCTACATGCATGCAAAGTGTGATTATTTATTGCTACAAATAACTGCAGATGGCCATTTTTTTCCTCTCACCTCAGTGATTCTGTGAGGGTTTCTGCAGGTGATTAAAAGCTGTAGTGTTTCTCTTATGGAATGACTCCCTTCACCAAAAGTTTAAAATTCATTCATTGATTGACTCATTTATTCATACAACATTTGCTGAGTTATAACACTGGGCACCTGAGGAAGCTAACACTCCATAGACCCAGAAAGATAGACAAGACCAGTCTCATAGACCACACTCTCGGGAATTCTCACACTTGGTTCATTGTTCTTCTGTTACCATCTTGAAATTATTAGCAGCTTTTTACAAGGGCCACAAATTAGGCAAATTAGACCATAGGCAGTCATACAGACTAGTGAACAAACCATCAAAGTCTAGCCTGTCGTTTTCTAGGAATCATGGTCAGATCACATGATTGACAGTGAGGTTGAACCTCATTTATTTTATTTTTTTCATTTTGTTTTGTTTTTCTTCTGGTACCAGAATCGAGCTCATGACCTTGCACTTACCAGGAAGGCTCTTTGCCACTGAGCTAAATCCCCATTCCCTGAATCTCATTTATTATGCATTTGGGCAGAGATCTATGAAAACGTGAGAACATACAAATTAGCAAGCACCTAATCAAAATAAGAATAATTTTATCAGGATGGTAATAGAGTGACAGTTCTCAGAAATATTTATTTCTCAAACACCATGTGTACACACTTACATATGCACACAACATACACTAGTGTGCACATACACACACACACACACACACACACACACACACACACATACGCACACATACCATTAAGCCAGCTGCTTAGTGTGCCAGGTTAGGAAGGCTTCGGCCATGTAAGCCATTGAACGTAATGGATTAAAATGACATGAGGATAAAATTCTAGGTTTGCATTCCTGTAAAATCCCACTGGCTTTGCCCTAAGTCTTGGCACTGCCTCTCAACTTAGGCTTCTGTCTCTCAGTCACAAACCAAAAATCCAGTAGGCCCTCAACAGTGGACTCTAGAAATATTCTTGCATTGGATCATCACATGGCTGAAAAGAAGAAAGAAGCAAAGTTACTGGTGTGGCTTGAATTGTGTCCTTCAAAAGTTCTAATGTTGAAGTTGTAACTCTAGAACCTCAGAAGCTAACCCAATTTGGAAAAGGGGTCCTTAAAGATATAATTAGATAAGATGAGATTCTCGTGCATTGGGGTAGAACCCTAATCCAATATGACTGTTATCCCTATAAAAACTGAAATTTGGACTCAAAAGCATGCACACAGGGAGAACACCCATGAAGATGAAAGCAGAGATGGGCTGGGGATTCTGTAAACCAAGATTACAGCAAACCACCCAAAGCCCAGGTGGGGCAGGAGTCCCGCATCCTCATCCAGCACTGGTGCTGACCAATGACTCACCTTTGCATTATTCCCTAGCACAAAATTGGTACAACACATACCATAGAGTTGATATGCAAATGCAAGCACCATGTTTATGACCAAGTTTGTCTCCCAAAGAAAAGTCCCATGGGAAGGGGTGTGATCTCAACATTCCCTTCTCAAGCCTTCAAGGTGGATTATCCACCTGGTGATTCATAGGCATTTAATCCTGTTTGGCTTGCCTTTGTCACCCAGCACCTATCCCCCTGTCAGTCAGCATGCACTCAGGGAATGCAGATGAAATACCATGTTCACTAAGCAACACATAATTCATCGGGTAAATTGACTGACAGGAAAAAAAAAACATGAAGCTTTGAATATTGCCTGCTATACTATGAGTGCTCCAAAACTGTGAGCTATTTTTAGTCATTAATTCATTCAACAGCTATCTGCTGAGTGCTTGGTCTCTCAGCCCGTGACTGGGGATTCCAAAGTGCGTAAGATGCAGGCCATGCCCTAAAATAACTCTCGCTCTCCCTCAGACCTAATTCCAAAGGAAAAAACCACATCTCTGGTGGGGAGAACTTAATAGGATTGGCAAAGCTTTAGCCTGTCAGCAGCCTGGAAAGACACAGGTTCAGACATCTAAATGAGCTACATCTATAGCAACTGAATGCCGCTCCCCTCACCAGTGAGTCAGTCAAGTCACCATGGTAGTTGGTAGATGCAGCAGAAAATGGCTGAGAGTCCCACATACCAGGCCCAGCTGAATAAACTTGTATTCATTTTTCCAGGAAGTATTTGTGGTATCTGCTCTGTGCCAGGCACTGTGCCAGCCATGGGAGACATGGCAGAAAACAACATAGATAGAAAGAATCCTTTCCTTCCTAATAGGGAGACAGATAAACAAATTGGTAAATAACATAATGCATATCAGATGGTGTATTCGTTTCCCAAGCCCCTATAACAAAGTATCACAAATTGGAAATCTTAAAAACAACAAAAATCTATTCTCTCACAGTGAAGGAAGACAGAAATCTAAACCCAAGGTGTCAGCCAGCATGATCCTTCTTGGAGGCTGTGAGGGTGAATTTGCTCCAGGGCTCCCTCCTTCTCAGACTCTGGTGGCTGTTGCAATCCTTTGTGTTCCTTGCTAAACGTGCCCTCCAAAAATTCACAAGTTGAAACTTAATCCCCAATGTGATAGCAATAAAAGGTGGAGCCTTTAGGAGGTAACTAAGTTATGAGAGACTAGTGACCTTATAAGAAGGTATGGAGGGAACTAGCTATGCCCTTTGTATTCTGTCCCTCCTACCATGGAAAGACATGGCATCTTCCTTTCCAGAAGATCCAGCAATAAAGCATCATCTTGGAAGGAAAGACCAGGCTCTCCTCAGACACCAAACCTTCCAGCACCTTGACATTGGACCCGAGCCTCTGGAAGTGTGAGGAAATAAATTTCTACTGTTTATAAGTTACTCAATCCTAAGTACTTCTTTTAAGAGCAACACAAATAAATTGAGACACTCACCTTGACATATCACTGCAGTCTCTGCTTCCTCCATTAAGGCATTCTTCTCTGTGTGCTTCTACGTCCAAATTTCTCTGTTTTTGTAAGGACATCAGTCATTGGATTAGGCACATCCTAATCCAGGATGACCTTCTTTTAACTTGATTATATCTACAGGGATTCTATTTACAAATAAGGTTGCATTCACAAGCACCAGGCATGAGGCCTTGAATATATCTTTTAGGAGACAGGATTTAATTCACAACATATGCATATATGGCTATAGAGGGAAAGAGAAATGGCTCACTGAAGGAATGGGGCACTGGGATTCAGGCAAGAGTCTTCTCTGGTGTGAGAAAGTTAGTCATTTTAGGCAAAGGAAAAGCCAGTGCAAAGAACCCAAGGCAGGAGCTTGTTTTAGACCCGCGTTGCTAAAATAGCAGACAAAAATCACAGAGATAACCAAACCAAGATATAGAAAGCCACTGTTATGGAATTTTTACTTCTGTGCAGAGCAAGAGGGTTTTGAGGAGAGGGCTAACATAGATTACCCCACTGGGAAGTTGTTAGACTGTAGCACATCTTGGTAAAACTGGTAAGGGTGACTTTCTTCCTGGTGGATGCGGCCGTGGGGCAGAGAACACAGTTCAAGAAGTGTGGGAAGCAGAGCTGTGTCTCAGTCCCCATTCACCCATACCACTGAGAGCTCCCTGGGAAAGACCATGCAGGCGAGGAGATAAAAAGTGGTTGGATTTTGGATCTACTTTGAAAGTAGAGTATAGAGGGTATGCTGATACATTTGATCTGGTGTGTGAGAAAGAAATGTCCTTGGCCTGAGCAACGACAAGAGTGAGGGGGCTCTTTCTGGAGATGGAAAGGGACCTATATGTCCAGGTCTGAGACTCTACGTACCCCAGGGAAATGCTAAGGCAGGGAAATGGGACACTGAGCTAAATGCTCTTTCATATTTTTTCCAGATTATGGAGAACCCAGTCAAGTGGAAATTAAGATAGCTGAAAAAAATTGTTCTACCTCTGGTAGAAACACCACTTCAGAGCCATGCGAATATATGTGGACTTAATAGGAAGGCAGTATTCCATCTCCTGACAGACACTCAGGTGATCTAGACCTGACCCTATGCAGAGCCAGAGGGACCCGTTAGTGCTCCTCATGTTCTCCCACACCTTGGCCACATTGGTAGAGGGATTTTCTCTTCCTTTGGCCTTACTGCCCGTGGATAGACAGAATCACAGCAGAGGGCTAAGCATGCTTGTCCTTCTCCTTACCCCAACCGACAATCAAGAACAGAGGGAGAATTTCACTAACCCCATGATTCCTTTATTTTAATTGTCAAAGAGAATGGACTGTAATGATAAAACCTGCAAAGCAATGGACTGTGTATAGCTAAGACATCTGTCCTTTCCTTTCTCAATGAGTTTTCAAAGCAAAAATTCCTATTTGCCCACCCAACATCTATTTTCCTTAGCAATACCATCTCTTGAGTACATGGCTGCTTGGAAGAAAGACCACACCTCCCAGTCTCCCTGCAGCTTGTTATTGCTTATGACAAATTTCTGGTCAATGTTGTCTAAACAGAAATGGGGTGTGGAAGCTTCCAGGAAACCTCCTTAAAACAAAGTTGGTGTGCGTACTTTGCTCCTTGCCTTTTCTCTCCTTCCTGCTCTCTAAAATGAGAAGGTGATGGTTAGACCAAAAGTGCCCCAACCCAAGGCAGGAGGATAATATTAAAAGGACCCTGGCCCACTGCCATTGTGGAATCCTGGCCTGCACATGTTTGGATTTGTCTATAAGAAAAAAGATTAAGCACCTGTCTCTTGCATAAACCATTCATATGTGTGGCTCTCCATCACTGTAGACAAACTTAGTCCTAACTCACATGCATAGAAATCGTACCCCTGAGGTGTCTCTGGGAGAAGCTTTGAGAGGAGGAAACAGTGCTCTCTGTTCTCTTGGATGCTGACTCTTAGTTTATCAAGGACTTCCAAGGGGGATAACTATGCAGTAAGGAAGTATACGGAGGTAGCATGGTAGCTCCAGAACCCACCATGAGGTCCCCCCATGGTTGGCTCATCTCTTACCTCCACCCTGCCCAGAGGTTTGCAAAGCACCCAGCTCACTTTGTCAGAAAACACTTTGCCTATGATGCATTTGCTTGATAATCACATTTCTTTAAAATTGTACCTAACTTTAAAGGTTTTGCATTCTTTCTCCTGTCCCATCCTTATCTGTCATGCTGTTTTTAATTATTCAATATATCTAAGGTCATTTCTGACTTTTAAAAATATCTATGATAAGAGGCTATCAGGAGCCGCGGTGGTGCAAGCGGTTAGCGCCAGCACTTGTACAGGTATGCAGTGCTTTTTAAGAAATATTATTCTTTAAAACATTTGGATGTTGTCTTAGTCCATTTGGGCAACTATGACCAGACATTTATACAATGAGGAGCTTACCAACAACAGCATTTGATGTTCACAGTTCTAGAGGCTGGGAAATCCAGTGTGAATCCTAGAATGGTCAGGTTCTGGGAAGGCCTCTCCCAGGTTGCAGACCGACAGCTTCTCACTGACTGCTCACATGGAGGAAGGGGCTAGAGCATCACAGGCCTCTTTTATGAGGCCACTAATCGCATTCTGAGGATTCCACTCGCATGACTTAATCACCTCCCAGTGGGTCCCACCTCATGAGCTAGAATTTCAACATAGAGTTTGGAGGGCACCGGACATTCAGACCACAGCAGGGGGTCTTTTGTCCTTTGGGGATAAATAAGGGATTTGGGGGCTAGTTTTTGTAAAGACTCTTTTCTCAATTTTGATTGGCATCATTTTTTAAAAACTTGGCTTTATTCAGTTATGTTACCTTGTATTTAGTTTCACTTGAAGAGCTTACAAATGTAAAACTTTCACAAGAGTGAATTTTAAGAAAACTGGCCATTAAATGATCAATGAAGCTGGTTTCCTGTGGATCAGTTTGGGGTGGTATGATCTCCTCCCTACACAAGACACAGTTCCAAAATGTATAGTCTATAAATCTAATGAAATGACCCAAAATCTCCGAGTTTTAGCTTTCATACCTGTAAGGTACAGAATGCCAATTTCATTCAGCTGTCATTACTACTAAATGTTTGGCAAAAAAAGAAAAAGAAAAAGAAAGACAGGGAAACTGGGATTCGGAGGGAATGAAGAACAACTACAACTGTGGCACTTTGCAGGAATATAAACTGATGCCACCGCTTTGGAAAACAATGTGACATTACTCCCCAAAACAACTGAACACACGCTCACCCAAAGTGCCAGCATTTACACTGCTCAAAAAATCCTCCGAAGATTTTCTTCATGTGCACGAGAAGATGTATGCAAATACTTATGGCAGTGCTGATTGTAATTTAAAAGCTGAAAACAACCCAAATGGACACAATAATAGAGTGGATAAATTGTTATAGCCATAGGACTATGTACAGGTGAAAATTAATGGATTATCGCTACACAAAGTGAAGTAAATTATGGGGGGATATGAGAGATCTAAGGCTTATGATTTCATTTATATAAAGTATAAGAGCAAGCAAAAATAAGTAATGTGATTTTTATGCATGTCCCCATAGGTATTCAAAGAAAAGTAAGCGAATAATTCATACAACATTTAGGATACTTAGTGTTATTTTTTTTTAATGTGGTCTGAGTGTGACCTCCAAGGGTTCATTTGGGCTAAGTTTGTTATCAGTGTGGTAAGGAGAGGTGACGGAACCTTAAGAGGTGGGGCCTAGTGGGAAGTAATTACATCATTGGGGCACAGCCCTCAGAAGGAACTGATGTAATTCTCATGGACCCTAATTAATTCTGGTGAAAGAGTTGATGATAAGAGCAAACCAAGTCCTTCCCTTGTGTCACTCAGGCTTCCTGTCTCACCATCTCTTCCTCTCACAAGTGTTTCTGCCATGATGCCAAATACCATGATCTGACACAGCCCAGTGGCCCCTTACCAGAGACCAAACCTTAGGCTTTCAGCTTCCAATGCTGTAAGCTAAATAAACCTCTTTCCTTCATAAAAGAGCAAGCCTCAGGTATTTTGTTATAGTATCAGAAAATGGACTCATGTACTTGTTTATATTTGCTGAAATGGGGAGGAACTCATGCAGCATTCTGGAATATAGCTCTGTTTATTAGCATAGGTGGTGCATATATTGAGTGGTATATTTACTTTATCATAATTCACAGAAAGGGGCTAATAGGATTAAAACTCAATTTTGACCAGCTGAGTTCTCTCTGGTCCACAGTTCCCTTGGACTCTTATAAGCCAACCTATCATTTGAAAAATATATTCCAGCATCACTACAGGGACAAGGCAAAAGAATAAATGGCTGTTGTTGGAACCACAGCTCAAATCCCACATTTCAGTGCCTGTGATTCTTATATTCTAATCCTTCAGTGTGCGAGGTAGAATTTATTTCTTCTTGAGGACTATATCATTTGGATCAGAAAGAAAGAACAATATGCAACTAAGACTGAAAGTATTCATGGATACAAGTCACGTAGCTATTTGTCTTCCTTTGAATGTCTTTTAATAACAACCACCCTCAAAGCTCTCACAATGTCCCTGCAGTTGTTTACGAGCCCTCTCTGGCTGCTCCATGAAAAAGAGGATATAAGCATGTTGTCCATAGATTAACTGTCCAGATGTGGTTAATGATTTCAATACTAAAGCAGGGATAAATGTGCATGTGTGTGGCACTGAGGCTAGGAGATAGCTGGAGACCCTTCATCATAGTAAAGGAGGATGGCATCCACCACAAATTTAACTCAGAAACAAAACATTCTTTCTTTTGGTTTCAATTGTCTGTCTCTTTCTTCACAAATATCTTACATCTGGGTAATGATTGGTTCAAGCTCCACATTAAAAAAATAAGCCCTTACTAAGATTCTAGTGCATTGGTTAACAAGGAGGAAAGAAAGCTTGCTTCATGCTGTAAAAAGTTGATGTAATTGCTCTCCTCCCTGGCCTCTTTTTGTCTAAACTGCAAGCTCCTGCAGTCCTGAAGACTCTGCTTGGATTTCCTCCCAATACTTGAATACATAAATATAGGTCTGCCAGTACACTGCCCTTGTTTATGAGCCTTTTAAAGATCAAAGAGTCATTTTCAGCTCTTGGATTTGTCACTCTAAAACATACTGTATTTACCATTTAACGGGTGGTTCTTTTAGAATGGCCTATTAGTCTCTCCTCATTTCTGTCTTAACACTGAGTCCTATAGTTTGTGTACAGAAATGCCTTTAATGGAGGTTTCGGGTCTGTTTCCAGCATATTAAAAGGCTCAGAACCTCCTTTAATGGATCTGAATTTTAAAGGTGCAGGTCTGAGTCAGATCATGTGTTATTCGGAAGATGCCACAAGCCAGGTCCAAAATTGGTTAGTCACACTGACAAAAGAAAACAGCCGAGGTCAGGAAAATAGAAAGCACAACCCAGACCACTACTTCTCTAAGTGCTGCTAGAACTTGAAGTTAAAGGTTGTGGACAGCCAGGGTACAAGGTTATACAAGGGTTCACAGCTTAGTGGCCACATCCCTACATGTTTTCCTGGTGAGGTTTTGGGGTTTGTTTTTGTTTTTGTTTTTTGCGAGAAGGATACCTTTAAATTCGTCATTC
Source organism: Chinchilla lanigera (assembly GCF_000276665.1). Lineage (NCBI taxonomy): Eukaryota > Metazoa > Chordata > Mammalia > Rodentia > Chinchillidae > Chinchilla > Chinchilla lanigera. Next base: position 34,093,816 of record NW_004955407.1, on the reverse strand, counting down.
AAATCTGAACTTTTACATAGCTTAAGAATTTCTTTCATGGATTAAGATGGTGGTAGAACAAATAAGAGAAAGATACACATTGGAGAATAAAGAAATCAAATGTCAGAAACTTTTAGTTTAAATTGGTGCATTTACTAGAATCGTGATTCAGGTTCTCACAGACCAGATCCTCAGAAATATATACTAAATTTAGGTTGAATTATGTATTTCGTATGTGAAAGCCAGTCTTTGAAAGATTTCTTCCTCCTGTGCCGGTAGAGTAATGTGTTATAGATAACCACACCCACAGAACAAACTTTAAAATTTTCAAAGTGTGTGTGTGTGTGTGTATATGTGCTGTGTGTTTGTATGCATTTATGTGTGTACATGAGGACATCAAACCAAGGTAGGAAGGACACAAGGAGCCTAAATCCTTGAGAGAAATGGAGGTTGGAAGGACAGATATTCCATTAGTAACTGCTATAAAAAACATAGACCCAAAATACAGAAAACCAGTTTGGTTGAACAGTAAGAAAAAATAAACAATGGATCCATAGTCACAGTAAGGGTATGGAATATTCAAAAAGGATAAGTAAATACTTGACTTCATTGGTGCCAAAAATCACTGCATTCAACAATTGCAGAGGGGCTGGGGATTTAGCTCAGCGGCAAAAGTGCCTGCCTCGCAAGCGCAAGGTCGTGAGTTCGGTTCCCGGTACCGGAGAAAAACCAAAAAAAAAAAAAAAAAGAAAGAAACAATTGCAGAGCATGGCTCCCTTCAAATGGTATAGAACATTTGTTGTGAATGACCATATCCAGGTTTACAAAGCAAGTCCCAGCATATTGCAGAAAATTTAAGTCATACCAAGTATGTCATCTAACCTCTTTATTAGGTTAGAAATCAACACCCAAAAGGTGACTAGAAAATTGCCAAATGTTTAGACATTGAGTAATATATTTAAATACAAGCACACAAAAATCATAGGTCTACGAGGATACTTTATAGAAATATGCACTAGCCATAAATATATAATCTAGATTATATTTATGTAGATATAAAGAGAAATAAATGGACATTATATATTCATAATGTATATTGGAAAATACATCAAAACTGTAAAATGTAGCTAAGTCATTGTTTTGAGGGAAATTAAAGTCCAAGAAAATAGATAAAAGGAAATAGTACTGATAAGAGCAAATAGAGTGAAATGGAGCCAGGCGTGGTGGTACACACCTGTAATGCCAGCACTTGGGAGGCTGAGACAGGAGGATCAAGGCCAGCCTGGGCTACATTGTGAGTTCACAGCTAGCCTGAACTACATACCAAAACCCCATCTCAAAAAACAAAAACCAAAAGAAGAAGGAAGGGGAGGAAATAGAAACCAAATATGCAATAAATGTAACTTTCATTGCCCAAGATTAGTTCTTTACAAAATTTAACAAGTTCACAAGCTCCAGGCAAAATTAATCAACAAAAAGCAAAGGAAGCAACCCTAGTGTCATGACCAAAAAGCAAGAAACTTCAAACTTCACTACAGACATTAAAAAGACAAAAGATATAGCAACTGAACCCCCAATTAATTGAAAATTTAGATGAAATAGACACAAATTTATAAGAAAACACAATCTACCAAAACTGACAGAAGAAATAGAAATATGTTCCCAGGTCATTAAGAAAATCAGTTCCATGATTCAAAATCTTTTTGTAAAGAAAGCCCACGCATTTTATTGAGAAGTTCTCCCAAACACTTAAGGAGGAACCTCAATTTTATAGACTTCTTCAGAGTATAAAAAGAAAGACCATTTCCATTTCAGTTTATGAAGTCAACATGTTGGTACCAAAAATTGATTAAAAACTTTACAAAAAAGGAAAAACTATAAATCAACCTCTCTCATAGGCACATGAGGAAAACTTTAAACAAAATACCATCAAACAGAATTCAACAAATAAAGGATAACACATCAGAGGGAGTTGTGTTTGTTCTAGGAATTTTAATTTGTTTATTATTGGATAGTCAATCGATGTAACAAACTAATACAAACTGTATTGTATTTATCCAATAAAATACTCAGAGTAATGAAAAGTAATAAACTACTGCTGTAGCAATAAGCTCTATCTCACAAACATCGTCTTTTTAAAAAAAAAATGTTATCTTTTAAATTTAAGAAGATGTGTTTCAGCAGTTTTCTGTCACTGAAATCAAAGTACAAGGGCATGGTGGAAGAAAGGTGCTCAGCTTATGTTAGCCAAGAAGTGAAAAGAGCAACAGGAAGGATCCAGGGACAAGATATGACCTTCAAAGGCATAGACCAGCCCCCTTGTGACCTACTTCCTCTAACTGGGCCTTATCATCTAATAGCCCGTTCATCTATGAACTTATAAATGGATTGATGCATTGATGAAGTTAGCACTCTCCTGATCCAGTCACCTCTTTCCAGGTTCCACTTTTGAACACTGCTACCTTGGGGATTGGGCTTTCCATGTCGGAGTCCTTGGGAGATGCTTCATATTTAAACCATAATGCCAAGCTAAACACTAAAAAACACCCATGGTATGATTCCACTGAAATGATGTCCAGAACAGCAAAACGAATTTGTGCAGAAGTCAAGGCAGTGCTTAGCTTTAGAAAGGAGGATAGAAAGATGGTGACTGAGAAGGGACGTAAGAAAGGCCTTTAGGGTAAAGACAATGTTCTAACTCGGATACAGGTGGGTGTTCTTTCTCTGATATGGATGAGGTCACACAGGAGTGTGGCTCTTTGCAGTAAGTTGTCAAGTTAAACGACTAGTTATGATTGTGTATTTTTCTATATCTATGTATATTTTAATAGAAAAACAAATGTAGATAGATTTGAGCTTTGGAACTAAAAGCTGATAGTTAGAGACCCTACACCTGTGAAATTCATGAACATGGCTTTACAAACTCCATTTTTCCCACCACTTTTGAAAGCTAGATTATTCAGCATGGAATGGGAGATGGAACACAGACTTTGCAGCAAGATCAAATGTATGTGCGTGGGTCCATACCTTGAATTGACTGCATTTCACTAACTGTCACTTTCCTAATCTACAAATAGGATTAACAATGTCCTCTCATTATGAGGAATTAATTAGATGACATGGGGGAAGACACCTCACATAATACATGAAAATAACTAGTATTCAGTTGTATGGCTTCTGTCCCTCACTCTCATCACCACCTCACTGAGGAGGTGAGTTACCTACTTCATGAGGGTTAACCTAAAAGCCCCACAGATGATAGCAGAATAAAGCATCGAGGGGCACCTGAGCTTATCTGATGCAGCAGAGGCACCTCAGGTAGACCAGCTGGTTTGTGTTCACTCATTTGTCAGACACAAGCCTGACTACATTGTTTCCGTTTGGCAAGAGGTGAATGTTTCCAGAATGTCTTGACACCCTGTGACTGAGAATGAGACTGGGACCACCTAGTGAAGCATGAAAGCAATTAGAGGCAACCTAGCTATGGATGGGGGCAGCCCAAGGTCTCCAGGGCATTTGAAACAAGAAGTTGAGGCTCTATTCCCTGCTCTGTGAAGGATTCAGATAGACACCTTCCACATGCAGATCTACAAGGGACAGAAATAAATGGGCCACATGGTCTCTTCCAAGTTCAAATCTACCTGATGGCCCCTACCTCCAGTGGATGATTTTTTTTTTTTTTTTTTTTTTTGGTTTTTTTCTGGTACTGGGAATCGAACTCATGATCTTCTGCTTGCCAGGCAGCCACTGTGCCACTGAGCTAAATCCCCAGCCCCTTCCAGTGGATGATTTTATTACACACCTTTTTGGTAAAAGAGATATGAGTCCTCAGAAAAGAGGCACCAGAACCCCTCTAGTGCAAAAGTGGAATCGTGTTTAGCTACCCTCCTGCTAACCTAGAGTAGCAATAAAGTTTATGCTGGCTACTGGCAACCATCATAACAAATAGCAAACATAGTAAGTGTTACTTCTGCATCTAGTCCTGTATGAAGCACTCTACATATCTCATTTAATCTTTAAAATAACCATAGGCGATGGATATTATTATTTTCATATTACAGATAAAGCACCTGATCCTCTGAGATGTTAGCCAGGTTATTCGTGGTCACAGAGCCGCCATGTGAAAGAGCCAGGGTTCCAATCCAAGTATCCTCTCTCCAGAGCCCATTTGCTTGGTCCATATATGATACCTCCTTCCTAAAGAGTAGGTGCTTGTTTATTGAATGAATTAATGAATGAATAAGTGAATGGAAACAAACATGGACAGCCTGCTTGCTACATGACTGCTAAGTTTTGTAACTTCACAATCAGGTAGAGAGTGCCATCAGGTAGATAAGGTAGAATGTCTTCCAGGAGGGAGGTGGCAGGTTAAGTTCTGGCTGTAAGGAACTAGAACATTTATGGGGAAGCTCTGCATAATAATCTCTTCCCAGCTTCACCTTCCTAAATCTCTGACCATGTTGAGATCGACACCAGATGAGTTGCACAGCCCTGGTGTTGCTTTTGCTTATGCCTCCACCAGGCAGCCATGTCCAGATCTTCCTAATTGGACTGCTGGACTATTCTCAGAGAATAATGACCTGGCCTTACAGCTCTCAAAGGCTGTTCTCAAATTTGGACCGTAGATCACTCGGGGGAGCTAAAGCCTTAGGAGTCCAACCATCACTCCTGCTTCCTCGTGACACCATGCATGCATCTCTGGACCAAGCAGGAAGAATTCCTGTGGGATTCTGTGAAACACCTATGACATCCCTCAGAGCCCAGTGATATGCAGTTAGTTGTTAGGCTCACTCCAGAAGCAGCTTCTTCGAGGCTCAGTAAAAATCCTGTGTTCTCCAAGGAGCACTCTCCAAGTGTCCCACGCATGGCAATCCCTCCTCCACACAAAAGCCAAAGCTCATTGTGCAAACTTTAATTTGACACTTGCCTTATATCACTTTTTCACTCTATTTTATATGCTCTACAATGGCAGAGACTATATCTTCTACTTCTTTAAATAATAAGATCAGCATTTTAGGTATGTATTAACTCTATAAATCTTTACTGCGCACCAATGTTATGCCACCCACGAACACACAGAAACAAACCAGGTTAAAATTCCTTCTCTAGTGGAGGTTCTGTCTCCAGCACACTGCCTTATGCTTCCCGCAGCTCTCTTCCCTTGTTCCTGTAATGATATTACTAATAGTGATTGTGGAGACATATAAAATAGAGATCAGAGTTAAGAGTGTGGCTCTTGGGTTCTAAGATAGGCCTCTGGGTCTACATCACAGCTCTGATGTAGGTTGCTATGGTGTGGATGTGGTTGGCCCCCGAAAGGTTAAGGTCCTAGAGATGTGGTCCCCATAGTGGCAAATTTGAGGTAATAAAATCTTTAAGAGATGAGTCTAGTAGAAAATGATTAGGTTGTGGTGGCTCCAGCCTCACAGCTAATGCAGTGAATGCAGTTCTCACGGGACCAGGTTAGTTCTCACGAGAGCTGGTTGTTATAAAGTGACAAGGTCATTCTGCAAGCAGCCATTTCCCTTCCTGCTTTTCCTCCACCATGTTTCAGGGCAGCCAGGGGAAGCCTAAGCAGATACTGGCGCTGTGTTTTTTGAATTCAACAGCCAACAGAACTGTGAGCCCAATAAATCTTTTTCCTTTATGTTTTTTGTTACAACAACACAAAATTTCACAAAAGCAAAGGCCAAGGTTTGTAATTTGTGAGGAGGAGGCTTTTGAATGCTGAAGGTAATTTCCAAAGAGTTCCAAGCCCACATCCACAACACTGGGTGGAGAACTCGAACAGGAGCTAGTAGCCTTCTCCCTAGAGACTACATAGGGTCTGCTCAAACCAAGGGATGGAAATTGAAGGGAAGAAAGCAGTGGGTATCTGAGGAGGGCCCTGTGGTGGAGGTGAGCTTGGAGTCAGCTCATGCTTGCCAGCAGCTGTTAAGTTTCCAGGGATTTTGTGAACTGCTTGAGGTCAGTAACTTGAAACTGGCCATGATGGAGTGTTCCGAGGCCTGAAATCAAGCAACACTGTGGATTCAGGCCTCTCTGGACCAGAGCTGGGGGTTAGACATCTGCCAGCACGTGCTGCTGAGCCCAGGAAGCCTCTCAGATTCGCTCTCCCAGTTCTTACCTCAAAAGCAGTTGAAAAAGGCAACGGTTCTGAAAAGCGAGGGCCGGATCCAGCACAGGGAGCCTCAGCCAGCGTGAGAACTTTCTTCCAGAGCCTCACAGCCAAGACAAGAGGAAACAGAAGCAGGGACTGATGGCAGGAGGCCACAGCGGTCCCGCAGTGACAGGACGGTCCCACAGTGACAGGACGGTTCCACAGTGACAGGACTGTCTCGCTGACCAAAACTCTAGCCAGGCCCCTTAGAGTCCTCTTCTCCCCTAGGCCTCAGCCTTGGCTTATAAAGACTCAAACAAACACTAACACGGTTTCTAGCCGCTCAAGGCCACATCCCTAGGATGACCCTGCCCCCCTCAAAGTGCCTGCCTGAGGAAGCTCAAGGCTGCCAAAAATTTTACTGTTTGTTCCAGCCAACACCTGAAGATAGGACCTCTGTCTCCAGTCTCTGTGGGAGGGTGGGAGCCTAACTTCAATAATTAGCAACTTGCAGACACAGCTGGCCTGACCGCGTTTACAGTAACTAACCCTTTGCAACTTCTCACTTCGCAGGTTCTACTGAGCCCCAGTTGACCCCTCCCGCGCTCCCTCATGCTCCCTTTGAAATGCAGTCAGCTCTGTACAAATCCAAGGTAGTTCTTTTAGCCCTGGACTTGTCCCTCCTGCAAGTTATTACTGATTAAAGTCGGGCCTTGCCACTTTAATCTTTGATAACAGACATTTCATAAAGTACCTGATTATTTTAACAGTTATTAAAGGTAACTTAATAAATAAGAGGGGGCTTGTGAGAGTATAGCACAATCTAAAGGTTATGAGCAATCCAGTTCAGGCTACCTGAAATCAAAAAAATTAAGAAAATTAAAAAGGAGGAGGAGAAAGGTATCGCTATGTGATTACCTGAAGGTGGTCCCCTTGCACTTCCAGGCACCTGTGGCTGAGTAACAGGACTCTTCTCCCTTCAGATCCCAGCTTTGCAGGCTCTGCAGGAGCTACACCCATCAGTGCAGAGGAGTCAGGAAGAGAATCCCTGGCAGTACAATGCACTGTCAACGCCCTCCCAGCATCTCTGCTCCATGGTGCCTCCAGTGCCCATGGCTTATGTAGGAAAATGTCCCCACCCTTGGTCTCTCCTGCTTCCCCCAAGCCCAGGGTCAGCTCTGCCCTCAGCTTCCAGCACTCCTCGCTGATAGCTGCCTGCCTGGAAGGACCCAGGCCCGTGTTACACGGCATCCTCCTCGTCTCACTTGATTCCCACAGAAATCCTGCCAGGTAGTGTTACTCTATGTGTTTTACCAATGAGACAGTGAAGCACAAAGGTTAGTTATCCCAAGGTCTCAGGGCCTGTTGGTGGCAGAGCTAGGATTTGATTCTAGGCCCTTCCTTTCCAAGCCAGGGAACTAAGGAAAAGTCTGCTTTCTAAGGAAAAGTCTAGGCTGGTTTCTCTAGAAACAGAGCTCTGACAATTTGCTTGACCAACAGGTTGGCCACGCCAAGTGCAGTGCTAACCACCAGGCCTGGGCCACGGAGCACCTTCCGCATCCCATCCCACCGCACCCCACTGGTCCTTCAAACCCAAGGCCAGCTCCTCCCCCTCCCCTGTGCACAGCTGGATCAGATTAGCAAAAGCAACAGCATTCACAGGATTGCCCCACTTGGCTCCAGCAATTAATTAAGAGCCGTCTGAGAGCCTCCAAAGGGCCTGCAAGCTCCAGCAAGATATGGCACACATGGCTTATTCCAAAATATTTGTTGTGTTTTTCCCCTAGCTGGGAACCAGTCCTTACCTGTTACCTGAACCTGATTAAATTTTTAAACCTCTCACTCTTGGTGCCAGCTGTGAGCCAGCCTGCTGGTCATACAGAAGGTGGGGAGGTGGCTGGAAGGCTGACAATGATGATGACTGATCAATAATCACAGCCCCATGTACACTGTGTGATGAAGCATGCAGGGTCTGCAACAGGTTGCTGCAAATCAGGAGAGTCTCAGACCCAGGCAGACCTATGAGGAGGGCTGCTCTGTGGCCACAGCAGTAGCTTTGCGGGCCCAGAAGCTCTGGGACTCCTGGGCCCCACAGTCTTAGGACCCTAAGGATCTTGGGAATCAGGTGGCCCTTTGTTCCATCAACTCTCTGCCTTATGGTTTATGTTCTGCCAGCATTAAAGTCCTGTTGGCTCTCCCTCCAAAATACATCTGCGCATACCTTTTCTGTACCTCAGGGGCAATACCAGGGGGCAGTAAACTGCTTCTGTACAGAGCCAGAGAACACATAATTTAGAAGTTGTAGGCCAACAGGCAAAATCAAGGATATTACTGTATATAAAAGAGAAAACATTTCCACACATTTCTATTGATGAAGATTAAAATATAGCAATAACAACTACCATTGAGTACCTTCTAGATATAAGGTAAGAACCAGATTCTTTAGGGGGAGGAGGATGATATTGCACTTAATTAGGGTTCAGTGTTAGTGTTCTCCACCCTTGGATTGATAGAGAATGTTCACCTTTCTGACTTCCTGGGCCAGACAAATGCCAGCAGCAGGCCAGCTTGGGCCTATGGGCTGCAGTTCATGGACCCTTGCCCTGGGGGTGTTGCAAGAGAACATTAAAACTGCACCACCCCCATGTAGACATCCCTGCCTTTTTAAAGAAAGTACTTTAGGAAGTTTAGAAAAACTATTTAGTAGTTTAGGAAAGCTACTAGTGAGCAATTAGATTTACATTATAAGAAAGACTAAACACGCTATGAAGCACCCCGAAATTCCCTGCTCCACTGAGCAACAGATAGACTTTGGTGAAGAGTTATTTGATTGTTATTCTTCCCTTCAAGCCTTCCATGGCCTCCCAGTTGCAGTCTGACCCTTGGCTGTTGGGATCTGAGTTAGACCCAGCGCCTCCTCAGAAAGCTCCTGTGCCAGGGACAGAGATTCTAAGATGGTGCTCACACATCCGTCCAGGAGGCAGAGCAGGTCCTAGGGCTGGGCAGGCATGGGGATGAGCTCGAGGGCCTGCAGCCACCACACAGGGCTTAGGGCTTGCTGCACGCAGCAACTGCTCCACCTGACACCTTCCTGGAATGACATGGGGCAAAGGCAATGAAAACAAGTCGGACCAGCTAAACACCTGCAAAAAAGTCACTGGAGAACTCAGGTAAGAGACCAGAGAGCTCAGTTGAAAGTGAGCTGTGTAAGCTCTGTAAGCCCTGTAAGTACATAGCTGGTGCTGTTTATTATAATCCTCACTGAGCCAGGGTCAGGGGGGCTGAATTCCTTTCCAGCTTCTCTTCTAATCAGCTGTGTGACCCTAGCCAAGGAGGGAGCTCTCTGGGCTTCTTTTTCTTCATGAGGAACAATCAAAAGGATCTTCCCCCAACTGCTGGTAGTCAGAATCACATATAGAGCTTTAATAATACAGATTCCTGAGTTCTAACCAGAATTTACAGGATCAGGAAACAGGAGATACATGTGCACACATGCAATATGTATATTCACATATCTATAATGTAATACATAACCTTTGTATATATACATGCACATTTACATGTACAAAATATATTCCCATATTGCATACTGTATATGGTATATATCTATATATGCATGTAGTTGTACATATACTGCATGTTTGCACCCATACATATGTATGTGTACTTACATAAAGATCCATATTTGGGTATATGTGTGTATACACAACCTACAATCCATGTTATATGTGTGTACATCTCTCTATGTACACATCTACGCACATTACACATACATATTTGTGTGTGTCCTTTTGATGATTAGACATTTTTTAAAAACTTCAGTTCTTGGGTCTTTCTAGCTCTAAACATCAATATGATAAGGAAAAGTGATGCCTATAAATTCCATACTTCATAGGATCTAATAGTAAACATATTCACCAACAATCACTATGCCCAGAAGTTAAAGCCACATGAAAGAATTTCATTTCTCTTGTGTTTAGGAAGGCTGCTAATGAGCAATTAGCTTTATGTTGTAAGAAAGACTAAACATGCTGGAAAACACCACACAGCTTACAGCATCCTCTTCCCGACTCCGCGCTCACCACAACAAGCTGGAGAGTGTTATTCCACTTTTATATAAGAGATCTGCAGAGGTTATGACTTTTCCAACCTTGTGTAGCTAATTATTTACCAATCTGGGATCTGACCCTAGTCTTCCAAATTTTGGACACAGTGGTTTTTTTCCATCTGAGAATTATTTTGAGCAGCTTTTTTCCTCAAAAAATATTGGTTGAACAAATATAATTTACTGCAAATTCCAAACGAGTAAAATCCAAATGAATGACTTTGTAACTGTGTCAGGGACTGGTACATGAGAAATTACAGTTCTTTCTTAGTGAATATTATTTTTAATTGACAAGTGGTAATTGTATATATTTACGAAGTATGACATGATGTTTCGGTGTATGTATACAATGTGGAATGATTAAATTAAGCTAATTATCAGATCCGTCACCTTACTTACCCATCATTTTTTTGTGGTGAGACATTTCAAATTTACTCTCAGCAATTTTGGAGAAATTATAGTTCTTTTAAAAATTCCCTGACCTTACAAATTTTTACAGAGAAAACTTTCCACTTGGCTCATGGGTATGAGGTTCCTGCTTATTTATACAAGCAAAAGAGAATTTTTCAGTTGGACTCCTTAAGACAGATCCCCTGAAAGAAAGGGCAGCCTCTGGGTTCACTGATGTCCCCTTCTTCACCTCTGGGCAGAGAGGACCAATTCACACATATTCCAGGCACACATTTGCTCACTCATTCATTCCTTCCTTCAGCGGACACTGGAGAACACAGGACATCTTCTCTGGAGAGCGATTTTCATCGTCTCATCTCCCAAGAACCACATGAAGCAGAGAAGTGACTAGACAAGAGTGACCTTTTACCCCAGAGGACATGAAAGCAGGGGACATTAAAACATGGAAGTGTGGTGAGACAGAGCCACTTGGTAGTTGTCAACTCCACTGTGAGCTTCTCTGGGACATCTCCCTAGAGGATGCTGCCTGTGGACAGAATTGTAATCTTTTGTTACACCAACACCTTATCAGTCCTGTGGGAAGCAATAAGAACCAAGGGCAAAAACCATCATAGATATAAGTGTTGACGCAGGGAAAGCTATTGTTGGAAATACTCCCCAAGCCATCTTGATTTTATCAAAACCATTCTAACAATCCTAACTAATGCCCAATACACCATCGAAGGCCCAAATCTCAGATCACCTCATGCTGTTCACCTCTCCCAGCTCCACCTCTGTTCATGCCACCAATACAAGCCGGATCTGTGTGGGTGGCCTAGGAGGATCTTGGGATCTACTCCCTGTACATTGCTAATGCATCGGTGCTCAACCTTAACCACACACAAGAATAACATGAAAGAACACCCAAAGATTCCGATGGAAGTGTCTGGGCTATGGCTTGACCTTCAAGGTTTCTAGAGGCTTCTGGGTGGTGCTAACATGTAGCCAAGGTAAGAAACCTCAGGCCTCAGCCTTCTCTGAGCCAGGTCTATGATTCTGGATGACTTCACTCTAAGCAAGGGAAGAGATTAAGGCCTTTACTGATTTGGGAAGCCGCATATATGGTTAAGTGGATGAGACAGAGCAGCCCCCAGCCCTCCACCAGTGTACCAGGGCTCTCCAAGGAGCCAGGGAAATCGGGCTCATCCTCACCCTCAGTTCTCCCGAGCTATGGATCCATGAGCTCACTGCCACTCCTCCCCATCAGATGCACCTGCTGAGACCCTGGCTAGATCTCCTTATCTTTTGTCTTTTCTTCTCTCTTAATTTCCTTTATTCTCAGCAGTTTTCATTTTCCTCTTTCCCTTTCCTGCCCCCTTCCTTGTGCTCTTCCCCACTCTCCTTTCCCTTGTCACTGTCCTTTCATCTCTCCCGGCAAACATTTCTGAAGACTTTCCACATAACAGGCAGAGACCCACTTGGAATGAACCTGAGGGTGCCAGGCCACAGAGGAGGCGGGAATGTGAGATGTCACCAGCACACATAGCCTTGTACAGGGTGCTGTGCCAAGCCCTGTAGCAGATGGAGACACGATCAGCTGGGGAGACAGTGCCATGTCCATCTGAGAACCTCCTTCCCTGGGCTGAGCATTCTCCTGAAGGTCTGAACTGGAAAACAGTCCTAGTACGTGAACTATCCATAAGTGAGGCCTGTGGAAGCAGAGCTCCTCTTCCGGTCTTGTGTGGGGCAGAGAACAAGGAAAGTGCACCTTAGTTAAAGATGCTTCAGGAAGGAGACACAGGAGAACAGGCCCCCAGGGCCAGCAGGGTGAGGAGCGGAGTGGTATAAATAGAACATAATTGCAAAAGGGTTCAGGGCATCAGGAAGAACCAGAAGTTGGGCAGCTCTGAGAAAAAAGCTGAAGGGATGGTGGCAATGAGTGGTATGTGGGGAAGGCGGGGCAATAAGTTGTTGGGAACACTGAGAACCAGGTGAAGGGTGTCAAACTCTCCCTCTGAGCCAAAGGGTGGGTACAACCCATTAAGAGACCATGAAAGGAAGGTAGAGCACCTCTTAGCCTCAATTACAGTAGTATGGAATGAAAGAATGGAACAGAATGGAATGGAGTGGAATGGAATGGGGAGAGGGGAGAATACATAGGAAACGTAAACATTATTTCCTGAATCTTGCTTGCATTTCTACTATGCATATGTATAATATCTGTATCTATATAAGTGTGTGTTATATACATTCACATATATTTGCACATACTTGTATATAGGGTGGGTTGCATCATACAATGTTTCTGTACAGTAGGCTTTTGAGGAATGATGTGCTAACATGGCCGTTAAGGTGAGCCTCGGAGTGATTCAGGGGGTGGGTTTCTGGACAAAGAGTCTGGTAGAGAGAGTGACCCCGGGTAGAAGCAGTTAGAATAATTGAGAAATCAGTGGTGAAGCCTGACTGTTAGGTTCTCACTATGACAACAGGGTGAGGAGCCAGTTCCCACTGAAGGGAAGCTCAGCCCCATGGGGCCTGAAGAATCAGAGACAAGGATTCTCCCATGAAGAGGGAGTTGATCCAGTGCCCCAGGCCCAAAACAGAGCTATGGTTTCTCCTCTCTGAGTCTGAAGGGTTAATTCCTACAGTCCTGAAGACAGGAGAGAGAGAGAGACAGAGAGAGACAGAGAGAGACAGAGAGTGACCATACAAACATCAACTACCTACCTGTACCTGCCATTTAGGGAAAACAATATTTTAATAGTTTGTGACTATAAGGATATGAAGGTGAGGTTCCTGCAAATTTCCTTAAAAGAAACTTCTGGATGGCCATGTGTGTGCATTTTGCCAAAAATCTCTATTTTCCCCAAACTCCCACTGTTCTGTGAATGTGATCTTTTTTGGACAAAAGGTCTTTGTGGACGCAGTTAAGGATCTCGTGATGAGGTCATCCTAGATCAGGGTGGCTCTAAGTCCAATGACTAATGTGCTTACAAGAGAAAGGTAAAACTGAGTGCAATACGCTGTGCCTGTAATCCCAGCACTGTGGGAGTCTGAAGCAGGAGGGTCACAAGTTCGAACCAAGACTGGGAGATTTAGCAACTTAATGACATCATGACTCAAAATAGTGTGAAGATTTTGGGTTCTCTCTCCAATAGAAAGAAAGAAAAACAAACAAACAAACAAACAAAGAAGGAGGGAGGGAGAGGGGGAGGGAAGAGAGGAAAGGAAAGGAAAGGAAAGGAAAGGAAAGGAAAGGAAAGGAAAGGAAAGGAAAGGAAAGGAAAGGAAAGGAAAGAAAGAAGAAAAGTCTAAGAAAACTCTAACAACTTTTGACCTTAGCCATTGCTAAGTGGCCAGGGAAGTCAGCAGTTACTTCCCCCTGGAATTACAACTGACAAAATGGCTAGAAAGGACTCTGGAGCCAGGCAGCCTGGCTTTGAACCCTTATGGAAGACCTAAGGGCATCTGATCTGTGTGTGCCTCAGTATCTATATGTAAACTGGGAACATTGACGGTATTTCCTTCCTAGGACAGTTTTGAGGGTTAAATGACCTCTTTATGTGTTAGAGGTGAGCAGAGCAGCATTAGCTGTTGTTGTTGTTGTTGTTGTTATCATCATCATCATCTCAGGGCTCATTTCTCAAAAAGGGGAAATCTAGGTGTCCAGAGAATTAGGGGAAGTCAGTAATGAAAGGGTTAACTAAACCCTCATCTCCAATGCAAATTTAGTTCAGCATTTTTGCCACAGAGCTGAGGAAGGTTCTACATGTTCAACAAGTGTTCCACATGTTCAGGAACATCCTTTCCTTTCCTTTCCTTCTGACCCAGACATGAGCCATGGGTGAGTAGCAGCACTCACACAGCCTGGCAGGAGCCAAGGGTCTAGCAGGAAGGGAAGGATGAGGCTGCCGGTTGGGTAGCCAGGCCAGGAACCCAGCTGAGCTCCGGTGGATGGGGGCCTCTACTGTTTATTGTCCAGTCCAGACAAAATCTTGGTCTATGGTGTTCTCTTTCACGGGGCCCACAACCTCCTTTAAATGCATAAGATGAAGTTATCATTGCAAGAAAAATTGTAAAAGAAGCCCGCACAGTCCATGTCAGCAGCCTGGAAAATCAGTGATCCAGTTGAAAAGTCCTAAGATAACAGGCACAGTGACTGAAAGTCTGAGTTCTGGGCTTCCACCACCTGGCTGTAAATAGCACTCTGGCAGTTACCAGAAGTGTGGCTTTAGGCAAGTTTTTGACCTCCTTATTCTCAGCTTCCTCTGTAAAGTGTAAGGATGGTTGAGATCACTTATGAAACCCTCAGTGCAGTGCCTGGCCTGCAGAAAAGCTTCAATATTTACGGGCATTCAGCTTGATAATGTTTAGATAAATCTAAACAAAAGTATACATAAACAGCATATATAACCAAGTGTTGTAGTAATATAGCAATAATTCTTACTAAGAAATATAATCATTCCAGTGCAAAAGATAAAAGCCTTCTTGAACAAACAATTCAAAAAAGAAGAAATTCAAATGGTCAACACAAGTGATCAATCTCACCTGTAGTAATAAAAATACAAAATGAAAATGGAAGCAAACCAGAATATCCCAGTTTAAAGGACTAAAAATACTATGTCTTGGCAAGGATGTGGAGCAACTGGAACTCTCAAGTGGTTCTTGTGGGAGTATAAATTGATACAACCACTTAGAAAACTATTTGGAAGTATCTGCTAAAGATAAATATACTGGCTGACCAAGACTCAAACTCTTGGACACATATTCCACGACATGGGTGCTTATTTCCAACAGAAGGCTATACCACAATATTTGTAATGGCCCCCAAACTGAAAACAACTAAATGTCCTTCCTCAAAAGAGTGGGTAAGTACACTGTAGTTTATCCATATAATGGAACAGATAGAGGAACGGGAAATGAACAAACTACTGACTTTTGAATGCCAAAGGTGCCATGTTATGTGAAAAAAACTAAACACAAAAGCAGGAGACTGCGTGGTCTCATTCATACGAGAGTTAAAAACAGCAAAAGCTGTTCCAGAGGCAAAAGAGTAAAACTGTAGTTACCTTTGATGGAGGGCATTAGCTGAGAGGAGGTATAACTTTCTAAAGTGGTGGAAATATTTTATATTTTCATTTGGGTGATACCTTGAGGATATTTATTTTTATATATAAAAACTCATTGGATCGTACACTTAAAATGAGTTCATTTTACCTAAGTTATACCTCCACAATAAGAAAATTTTTCAAGTGGGTGTGTAGGTCAGTAGCAGAACACTTGTTGAACATGCAGAAAGCCCTGAGTTTGATCCCCAGCACCACAAAAAAAGTAAATCAAAAACACTCGTTAAATTATAATGGCAAAGAAATGTCATTTTTCTCCATAAAAATAAGAAAATATTTTGTAAATATATGATACTCTGCGTGGGAGGACATTTAGTAAAATATTTCAGAAGACTGTTTGATCTTACTTAGCTAAAAATTTTCAAAATACATATCAATTAACCCAGCATTTTCCTTTTCAGAAATTTATCCGAAAGAAACAATCAGGGGGCTGTACGAAGATACTTTTACAAGAATATTTATCACTCCATTGCTTAAAATAGCAAACAACTTGAAGCAACTAAACATGCAACAATGGTGGATCAATTTAAATAAATTTTGCTGCATGTGAGATAGAATATATTAGGCACTCATTTAAAATGATGGTAACACATATTTAGCAGAATAGGAAATTCAGTAAAGGGAGGAAAAATTCACAAAGTAATGTACTTATTAGAATTTCATTTTCATTGAGTAGATACAGAGATAGGTGATGGAAGGAAGGAAGGGAGGGAAGAGAGGTGGATGGATGAAAGGAAGGAAAAAGAAAGAAAATAAAGAGAGAAGAAGGAGAAAAAAGAAAGAAAGAAGAGAGAGAAAGGAAAGAAGGAAAAAAGGAAAGAAAGAAAGAGAGAGAAAGACAGAGAGAGAGAAGGAGGAAGAAAGAGAAGGACCTCTACCAAACATTATCATTGTTCTCTGAAGGGCAGAATATGGATAATGTCTTCATCCATTTTCTGTTGCTATAATAAAAATACCCAAAGTGGGTAATATATAATCAAAAGAGGTTTATTTGGCTCATAATTTTGGAGGCTGAAAGCCCAAGACTAGGCAGCCCCACCTGTTTGGCCTTTGGTGAAAACCTTTTGGCAGATGGCATTACTGTGGCAAAAGTGTATGTGTGTGCAAAAAGGATCATATGGTGAAGTGGGAAGCCAGAATGATTCCGGGGCCAGGCTTGCTCTTTTATAACAATCCACTCTCAAGAGAACTAACTGGAGCCTGTGAGAACTACATTAATCCCTTCCAGGGTGGATGCTCCCAGCCAGGGACCTGAACTACCTTCCAGTGGGCCCCACCTGAGCTTCCACCACCTCTCAGCACTGCCACACTGGGAACCAAACTTCCAGCACATGAACTTTCCGGGGACGCACTTAAACGGTACCCAAGCCACAGCACGTGAGTTTAGTTTCCTCCTTGGTGTTTTTCGCCTTTCACAAATTTTCTGTTAATAGATAACTTGGTAGTCCTTAAAGAACATATTACAGGAAATAGGTAATATTCTTACAGGAAAACTGTAAAGTGTTAAATGAAAAAAATCCCAGAAATGGGGCTTTTTCCTCCTGACTCATTAACAGTCAATGAGTAGCGAGGAGAGATGACCCCTGACATGGGGATAGAGCTGGACAAGGCAGGGTATAAAAATGTCTGACATGAGATAGACAATGTGGATGGAGTACTGGTTCTCTAAAAACAAGCAACACACACATGCGCTCATGCAATCTGATCCTCTTGCTACACCACATCAGTGTCACCGAATTCAGACGCCTGGGCATCTGAAATTAGACAGCAGCAGCTCACGATGAGGCACATGAACTGCAAGTCCCCGAGACAGGGACAGGTAGGAATAGAAGAGGCAACTTACTGCCCCAGTGCCACTGTGGACCCCATGCAACCCCACGTCCTCCCAGTACTCTCTCACTTCTCATTGTGCAGTGATTAAACTCATAAATCAGAGTCCATTTCTGGGTTTGTAACCGGAAGAACCTCTCTGCTCCCCAGCTGTTTGGACTTCACTGGGCTCCTCTGCACCCTTCCCCCATCCCTTTGCCTGTGCATCAGCCAGTCAGCAGGTGTGGGCAAGGGACCTCCCACAGGTAGGGCACTGTGCTTGGTGTCTTGAGGTCTTTCAACTGGAGGAAGCTGAGTTCTTGTTCTTGAGATCACAATAATCCAGCCAAGAGAGTGCGCAGGATCTCCAGAAAACTAAATAAAAGACTCTCCAGACCTATGTTAGACCACAGGCTGCAAGTAAGGCTGGGGCGGCTGTGGGTGGAAGCACACAACCCTAAGTAGGGCAGGAGGACAGCGTCACAGTGTTTGGGGGAGGCTCCTCCTTTTCCTTGGAAACCTTTTACAGTGACTTTAGACTTTTTAGTTTCTGAAATGATTCATTTGGCTCTTTGGTCCAGATGCACAGAAGTATTTACATCCCCAAGCATTACCTCCCCAAGAGCAGCAGAGCGTGCCAACATCTTGCCTCCCCTGGGGTTAATTTTTAACTCTAGTAAAGAAAGATTCGGATCCGGAGCCAGGCCATGGTTTGGGGCTCTTGGCTTTAGGGTTTTGCCGTATGACCCCTTTGGCGTTCCATCTATCATATTGCCTTCCTCTTCCTCCTGCTCAGGGCTGTCTTACCTGTCTTTCCGTATCCCTCGTCTCCTCACAGGCTCAGGTGAGATCAGGTAGGGTGTAAAGTTTCTTCGTAAGCGGAAGCATCAATTCCTACTTCTATGTGATTCCGTAATTACCTGCGTCTCTGTTCCCTTCTCCTCCCCAGGGTTCCTTCCCACCATTCTCCGGGATAAGCAGGAACTGTACTCTCTGCTCCACGTGCAGCAAACTGGGCTGTGGGCCTGGAGGTCCCGCTCTGGTCTGTGACCATCACTCCAGCCGCAGAGCCACCCAGGCCCTGGCCTGAGTTTGGCTCATCCAAGCACACAGCCTCAAAGGAACCAGCACCCACCACAGGTTCTCAGCACCACAGCGGCTTGTGGTGTAGTCAGAGCGTGTGACAGCGCCATGTGTGTGTAACCGAGCCGCTTGCTGGACTCTGGGCTGCGTGCTGTAGATTGACATCAAAGGATCTTATGCAAGTGGATTCCCTTAGCAACACTGTCTTGGCCCGTGACCGTGCTTCTCGGGGAGTGAATCTGATAACCTGAAAAGACTCCGAAGAGCACGATAAACATGCCCCGCAGAATGGAAGCCACAGTGCTCTCCACACAGCACTTTTTATCTTCAAAGCCCAGCACCTCAATGAAGTAATTAATAGGGTCTGGTCGTGTTTACAGCTCTCCAAAACCAAGACTGACGGGGCTCCGGTTTCCCTCCAGGAGGAGAGCTTTCATGTCAACCTAGAGAAGCCGTGGAGAAAGCAATAACAATGATCCCCTGTCTCAGAACGCAGCTCCCAATCAGCTGGGCACTGTCAGGGGTTCACTCCCGGAGATGTTGATCTTCTGCCCCCTGGAGGGTGTTCTGAGTATAGCAAGCAAGTGAACGCATATAAACAATAACAATACATCCGTCTAGCAATGAGAAGAAAACACCCGTTTTTGTCTGAGAAGGAGTGACTGTCATACCCAAGGCTTCTTAAACCCGGGAAAATACCAACTCCAGGCATAATAACTCCTTGTTCTTCTCAGTAAAGCCCAGACGGACTGCGTTGATATTGAATTTATAATTTCCACAGACTAATACCTTCCAAATGAAATGAAAAGGTTCCTGAGTTAATGGGTGAAAACTCCCCTTCTCACATCAGAGAACTCGAAGAAGGTAATTGCCTTCAATATTTATTTTTGATTTGGAAAATCCAAAGCAAGAAGGCTTTGAAGAAGTCAAGATCTGCTTATAATTCTAGGCTTGGTGCCTATAGGATAAATTGTCTGGCAACTTTTTACAGAATTATCAACTCTGTTTACATCTAATTCCAAAGGCTCAACATGGTAAAAAGCCTCAGAAAGTGCCCAGAAAAGGGTGTCACTCCCACATCATCGATAAAATTCAGAGTGGCCGCCTATAGCCCTTCCCTGTCACCTTAGGGGGGCTGCCTATGTCTCTATCCATACTGCAGGATCCCTAAGTTGTACTCACATGGGAGCAAGCCAGTCTCCTTTTTCAGGGCTGTCTGGACTCTGTCTTCATGATTCAGTGCTCTGGACTGGCATGCCTAGGGACTTCTTACTCTAGCCCCCAAAAATATTAAATAAGCAAATTAAAAGGCTTCCAACACGCATATGCATGCACAAAGTGTATGCCTCAAGCTGCTCATAATCTCTTCATTAAACTTTTAGGTTGACAGTAATTTCCACCTGGCCAGACCTGAGGTTATGGAGAACTGACTAGGAATGGGACTTCAGAGGCTCCCAAGGATGCATTTAAGAAGACTCCTCCATCCTGAGCTTTGAGTCAGAATCAGCTCACCGTAAGAGAGTCATGATCAGCCAAGAACTGGTGAACCAGCCGAGCTATCGGAACTGAGCCAGTGGAAGAGAGTCCATGGTGGTGGTCATCAGGAAAGGTGGATGGAGCAGGGACATAGCTGGCTGGGCTCCCACCTCTGCTTCCCACAGAGCCTGGGGGGTGAACCGTTGGGCCGGAAAAGTGCTTAGGGCCAGGGACTTGCAGGATGAAAGCAAAAGGGGAGTCAAATCTCAACCAATGGGAGCAGCGATGTCAGTTGCCTGGAAACTGGAGTGACAGCCATTGGAGTTGGATGGGGGGGCTCAGTTGAGGGGCTACCCATTAAACAAAGGCAGCTCCTGCTATAGGCTGATGACCTTCCCCAGGAGCAGCTTTTCCCAAATGACCCCCAGAGTGACCCAAGCACTCTCCCAGAAAGTCCAGTCTTAGGACGATGCAGCCGCCTGTCATGGAGGAGTTTGCCCAAAACCACAGAGGGAAAAAACTTCAACCACTAAATCCTGGTGACCCCACCCTGTCTGCAGTTACTCAGCGCTCATTGGCGAGGGTTCAGAGAGCAGACTAAGTCAGGCTGAAGTCTATCCAAATGTAATTTTCAATTGAAAATGGAAACATGTAAATCCAGGACAAAGCCAGGACCTGATTTAGCAACAGTAACTGCCATAGAAGCGGTCATCATGAGCGGGCACAGGTGGACCCCCATGTGTCATTCCCCGGCGGAGATAATGACACAACCGTACGCATTCACTGCTCTAGCATGTTTTGTATAGAAGCGCATTGCCTGCACAGCTGCTGAGCCACACAATTGCTGTTACACTGTTCGTTTTACAGATAAGGAAACTGAGGCACGCTGTGCTCAGGTGATTTGCCAAAGCTCCTAATGCAAACCATGGAGCAGGTTAGAATCCATGTGGATCTTCACTCCTGCATGCAATGATTCTGACTGTCGAAAAGCCACAATGATTGGACGTATTTGGAGATACAGGGGGCAGATGCAGAGAAGTGGCGGTGGCTCTCACGCAGAACTTTGCTCGGTCCTGCTGAGGATGCTCAGGTGCTCTGCCAGGCTGCTGTGGGGTCCCTTGGGATGGGGCGGTGTATGCCATACACCCCAGAGCTGGGGTCTGCAGGACACAGGAACCTGTGAACACCTTGGCGGGTGGGACACCCTCACAGTGCTCAGCTTGCAGATGGCACAGTACCCTGGGAAGGGGGTGGAGATCATTTGCATTGGTGGGTCAGGCAGAACCCCAAGAGGACAGCATCATGGAGGGGTATTTGGGTTTGAGGGAATAATGCCATGGCTGTGTCCAGGGAATGTGGCCATGCCATGAGAAAGAAGATACCAGCTACCACAGACACCAAAAAAGGAGGAATTGCCAAAGGGAGGCGCTCTTGTCCTCAGCCAGGGAACTCTTTGCTCCAGCCTTACGCCCATCCTGGAACCCTGTCCAGCTGCAGACCCAGGCTGGACAGAGCAAGACCTGGAACAACACTGACCAGGGTTCCCACACCCTCTTTGGACACTGACTATGTTTACTGTAGCCCACCCTGATCTTGGGGCAAGGGGTTTATTTCCAGTGTCCAGTGTCCCAGAGACCTGAGATGGCATCTGGAAGGCTGCACTTACCACCCTGCCTTGTGCTTAGTTCTGAGGGAGAAGCTGGTGACCCACAGCCCATGCCAGCTCCTGACCTGGGGGACTCTTGCAGGCAAGTCACACATGGTGTCATGTACAGAGGGACTCAGAGGGCTCTCAGTGGGTCACCTGAGGCATTCTTCATGCGTGAAAAATTTAATTTCTCTGACCGTTTACTTCTTCTTCTAGAAAATCACCACCATGGGGCTAGTGCTTCAATTGGGTAGAATTTTAAAAGACTGATTTAGAAAAGTACATACAATAATAACTAATAACTTCTATCTCCTGTTGGAGTTACCAGTCTCTTATATGTAGGGAGTATCTATCTGCTGATCAGTTGATCTATCATAGGTCATTTGTCTTTCATCTATGTACTTTTTATTTACCATCTCCTTTCATCTATTACCTACTTAACATTTTTCTATATCATCTATCAATCAATAATTTATCAATCATTCATCATCTTTTACTTGTTATATTCATCTACTCATCATCTACCTACCCACCATCTATCAAGCAATTATCTATAAATCATCTAACTACCTACCTTCTTCCCTGCAAATACATGCCCATAGGTATCTGTGGGAGACAGATACCAACCTCCACTCCCCTGAGAAACAAAACTCCTTGATTCCATGTTTCTCTGACCTCTCCTTCAACTGTATGCACTGAGATATGAGCTGGCTATATTGAAACAGATGTCCCTTAATTGGCTAAAAGAATGTGATCAAGTCTGGCAAAGAAGCCAAAAGGTCCCATTACAGCACACTGCCCTCCTCTCCCATGGCTGCAATCGGGCTCAAGCAAGATCCAGTGAGACTCCAGGGTTAAGACATGAGATAACATCTTAGATGAGGCTGTGGGACTCAATAAGAATTATACCTTCCTCGCAGTTAAGGTGCCAGCCCTGCATACATTAAACTATCCACTGCATTGCTGATTGGAGAGCCTTTGTGCCTGGTACAAAATTGCTCTGCTTCTCCTTACAGCCAATAACTCAAAGTTTCCTTACCCTCGCGCTCTGCTGTGACCCCTACCTGCCACCCTGGTTGATACCAATACAAGCCATGAGCTTTTGGACTCCTGGCCTTTCATTCCATACAGAACACTGGACATCTGAGAGCCCCTGAACTACAGAACTTTCTCTCTTTGTCTTTATTTTACATCCGCGTGCCATGTTGCTGGGTGGAAGACCTGAACCCTCCACAGGGGTTTTGGTAGGTATCCTAGAAACCCAAGATACTATGCGGAATACTGACTATGAGTCCTCAGTAGCCCCTGGGTTAAGGCCTCATTTCTGAAATTCATTGGCTCTGTGACCTTAGATAAGTTATTCAGCATCTCTGTGTCTCTTCTGGTTTTTAACCTGGGAAACAGGAAGTATTCGAGTGTTTATCTGATGGTTGGTGGCAAGGACACACGAGCAAATGCATGGAAAATGTAGCTTGATAGTCAGGACCAAGTTCACACCTAATGAACAGAAGGAGGGTGTCTATGGGCTATAGCGGGAGCCTGACTTTACTGTTCCATACAAAGAAAAGGCAACAGGAGCCAGAAAACTTTTGAAATAGTGCCTTTGGGGGACAGCCCTGCCCTGGCCCTGCTGATCCAGGCTGATTTTAGGTTTCCTGGAGGTTCATAAGAGCCTGGGAAAGATCGACTTCATCTGTTGGAAAAGAAAACCTGGGAGGGCCAAACAACTATGGTGACGCTCAGTTTTCTGGACCAGTTATGGCCCATACAAGGACAGAGAATGGGGGTGCCAGTGGGAGGGAAAGTCAGGAGCTACACGTTGCCTGAAGCTGGTCAGCCTGCTGTGTGGCCTGACATGGGTCCCCAGATGCCACCCCTCGGTGGCCCATGATCACCACCCCACCAAGGATGGCAAGGCCAAAGCCTGGAGTATTTCTGAGAAGTCATGCACCCTGAGCGACCTTGCTGGCCTTTGAGGACAGGGGTACTTGGGATTGTGTGCATCCGTGTCCAGCTGGGCATGTTGCTGGGTGCTGAGCAAAGGCTGCATGGGCACTTCCTACTGAAGGTTAGCTTGGGGGAGTCTCACCTGTGACCCAGCTCAGGTTTGCAAGGAAGGGAGGCAACCCATGGGTGAGCCTGGGAAGGTAACTACAGGTACAGCAGAGCTCCCCACAGCATGGGCCAGGAGGGCCCTCTGGAATCTGTATGCCCTGGAAGTTTGCAGGGAGGAAGCTGGTGAAAGTGGATATGGTCCCCAGGCCCTGGGACCTACCCCTTTGGGCAGCCTGTACCCACTGTACTTGCTAAGCCCACAGCACAGAACTGACCTGGATCAGACACCCATGGGGAAGCAGAAGGAGTCACCAGAGTAACTAAATTATGCGCAGACCTGCATTGGAAGTCCCTCCACCTTGCTGCTTACCAGTCATGATCCCTCAGAGCAGCTTCTGGACTTCCCACCTGCAAGTCAGGACAGGCCCCCAGCATCCCCAGCAGGATTTAGCAGGGAGCCAGGGATAATGTGTATAATGCCTGGCATATGATTCACATGTCTCCACTCCCTGCTGTCCATGTGTCCTTGGAGTTTCTCTTTTCTGTGAGATCCCTGGAAGATTCTCCCTTGCAGGCTTCAGAGAGAAGCAACCCTGTTTGAGGTAGGAGGTAAAGCAAGGACGGGTAACAACAGAAAGCCACTGGACAAGGACGACTGTGTCACAACATTAGGAAACCAATAGATAAAGGCCATTCTGTTCCCCTAAGACAAGTGCAAAACCAAAAGTTCATGACCTTGGCCCACATCCAGTTTATACGTATTGCAGTTTACACACACACACACACACACACACACCACGGGCTTTGGATGCCATAACACTTCCATTAAAAACTTTGTATGTTCAAAACTCCCCTTCCTGACAGGTGGTCTGAGTCAGGTAGCCCACTGGGCCATCACTCCTGTGAATCTCCAACTGTAGAAACTTCTCTATCATCCCAGGAACTTAAGGCACTCAGCGTCTTCTCCTATCATGACCACAAGCTCTTCTCATTGGCCCACTCCCACCCCATGGAATGTACTTTCACTTCTTATCAATCTTAACTGTTTCTGCTCCTTCTGAATGTTCTATTCAGTTCTTTGTTCAGAATACCAAGAGCCTGGAAACAACTCCAAGACTCTCCATACATTGGTATGCCAATAGCTTGATCTCAGACTTTTGGCACCCAGAATGTGAGAGAATAAATTTCTATTATTTAAGACACCTAGTTTGTGGGATTTTGTTATTGGACTCTTAACAGACTTACTAATGTTGACTGATTGGTCACCAAGATGTCAGGTTGGCTGAGTCCTCAGGGAAATCCCAAGGGTGGTCTGAGGCAGAGCAAGCAGAGGGAAATGTTAGCTTGTCCCTCTTGGAAGCCTCAGGGTTGTAGAGGAGGGCACGGGACCACTGGGATGGCCCCAGGCCCTTTGTGTCTTTTAGGGAAAGCCAACAAGTCCAGTCCTTTGGGCTTCCTTGGGCCTTTCCTGCATCCAAAAGATGGATGGACATTAACCAAGGAGCCTCAATTCAAATTCAAACTGCGCACCTCCTAGTGGTGCAGGAGTATCCACAAAGTGCCACCAGGTGTCATTCCCCTTGCTGAAACGGGGGCCAGTGGGCTGAGAGACGGTCTTCCAGGTGGGATCCCTCAGACAGGTGTCAGCCACCTCTTTTCCAAGAGCAGAAATTTCAACTTTACAAGGACCCTGGACTCAGTCCTAGCCTTTCTGCACCTTCCCTCTGGAGCTGCCTGAATAGGAGTCCATGGTTGGTCATAAAAGTAGTGAATGTAGGGGAAGCTGTTTATGAATCACTTTCACAAGAAAGGCTTATGTACTGGATAACTGTACTCAGAAATTGGTATTATTATGACCTTCACTTTTCAAAATAGAAAAGTGACACTCCTGGGGATAGGGTGAATTGCTGAGATCTTGCAGCACAGTATCACCATTGATGTCCCGCAGCAACTTCAGTTCCCCATGTGGCAGTACTGGGAGATGGAGTCTGGTAGGAGGGGACTGGGCCATCGGGAAGAAGTTCCCCTGAATGAATTAACTAAGGAATGGGTTAGCTGCAGCATATCTTAACTCTCCATGCAAATGCCACCACTATATCAGCCAGCTTTCCTGGTGTTCTAACAAAATACCTGGCAACCACAATGTTATGGTTTGTGTCTGGATGCCCCACTCCCAAGCCCTCATGCAGTCATAGGGCCTTTTCAGAGGTGGCCGGATATAGAGTGTGTGGCTCTGGGATTGAGGATGTGTGATTATAAATCGGTCCACTGATTGGTTTGGCGTAGCTCTGGCTAGGATTAAGGGGGCAAGTGCTACATCTGCCCTAGGGTGGGTAGCCTGCATACAATACAAGGGACAGAAAGAGTATTGTTGTTTTTGCTGTCTTCTGCTGCCATGAGCTGTTTCTCCTTTGTGATGCCCATCTGCCCAGCCACCCTGCCTTGGAGCCAGCTGATTATGGACTGAACCCTCCACACACTGTGAGCTAAATAAACATTTCCCCTTTATCTTTGGGTGTCTGTTGTTTTGTCAGAGAAACAAGAGAAAAGTAACTAAGACAGAACACAGAGGAGAAGTTTATTTTGAGAGGTTTCTGAGGTTTCAGTCCATGGTTGGCGGGGCCCAAGGCAGAGTCATGATGGTAGAAGGGCCTGGTAGAGCTTAGATGTCACTTCCTGATGACAAGGAAGTATAGCACAGGGACCAGGGACTAGATATAGTCCCTCTCTTAGTTGCTTTCCCATCTCTGGACATAATACCTGACTCCCACATCTTAAAGAAGGAGAGATTTATTTCAGTTCTTGGTTTCAGTCCATGGTCCATTAGCTCCAACACAGAAATAGAATGGCAGAGGGATAAGGCAGAAGAAAAGGCATTCAGCCCAAGGCAACCAGGAAGCAGTGGGACAGTCAGAGGAGGAGGACAAGGAGAAGGAGACAAGAATACATCCTCTAGGTTATGATCTCAGTGACCCACCTCCAACCAGGGCCTACCTCCTAACAGAAAGTCAACTATAGCATTTCCATAATCCAAATACTTTCCAAAATTCCAAGTCTGAATACATGATACTGCTGGGGGACATTTTTGTCTAAATCACAGAAGTCCCCAGAGTTGTGGCCCTATGGTTCACTCTCTCCAACCAGGTCCCACCTCCCAGTAGCCCTTTCAGCTGTGAGCTCATCAATCGATTAACCCCCTGATGAGGTTAGTGCCCTCGCAGTTCAACCACCACTCCAGAAATCCAGGCTTGAAACCAGAGAAAGTGCCAGCATCTTGAAAGTTCTAGGTCTCATTGCATAAGGCAGGCAAGAGCTTTTCTTCTTTGCATGGAGTAGTATGAGGCTCTCATCAGAAGCTTAAAGATGTGACCACAATATCTCAGACTTCCATTCTACAGATCTGTAAGCTAAATAAACCTCTTTTCTTTATAAATGACCTAGTTTTGACTATTTTGTTATAGCAACAGAAAATGGACTAAGACACCTAGAATACTCAGATGCTGTAAAAGCCATCTTCAAAGCACATGATGAATATTATGCAATGACCAGCAGGTTAGCTCCTACTTGAAATATATGACAGTTAAACCCCTAACAGGAGAGATGGTGTAGCAGATCAGGGACAAAGCTGGACCCAACACATTACCCTGCAGGATCCTGCCCTAATGGAATGACAGGGGCAAGTGAGAGATGAAACCAGACGAAGTAGCTTGCTTGTCCTCTGCTATCCAGAGTTTCAGTCTGGGACCTCACCCTGTCATCATTACCTGCAACCCAGATAGAACCATTCAGGTTCATATATCTTGGGGAAAGAGCCAGATGCTGTACGGTGAGGAAGGGAGGTAGGAAAGTTATATGCATGCATAAGTGAAAAAGGAAGAGATTAAAGCTAGAGGGGATTAGCTTAAACCAGGTAGCCATGCTTTCTCTAGTCATTGTCCTAACATGCACATCTGGGATAGTAGAAGGTAAATCTGCTCAATGAAAGAAGGCCTCTCTGACATGAAGGGCAAAAGGAAAAGAAGAATCATATAAGGAGCCCATCTCTGGATGGCTCCAAAACTTGAAGGGCCAGGATGGGCAGGATGGAGAAAGGCAGCTTACAAGATAATGGGGTTAGGGGAGAGTGTAGAAATGCAGGACTTAAAAATCGTGCTCTCTGCCTCAAGTGCTTGCCAAGCATGGTAGCACCAGTCCCCTCCTGCACCAGAACCTCCCCCTGGGAAGTAGTGGGCAGGTGCATGGTGCTGACCTTGCCCTTCTTGACTTGCAGGCCCATAGCCAAAGTGCTGCTGATGGAACTGGGAAGGCTACCACTGCAAGAGGCTTAGTGGTGGATGACATCACTGGGCTATTTCAGGGACAGGGTTGAATTGGGCCATTTTTCAAAGGTGTGGAATCTGCTGGACAGGGAGCCTCAGCAAGCAGAGACATCTTATTTTTATTTTCTCAGGACCTAGGGCTGGTATGTGGATGGATGGATGGATAGGTGGATGGATGGATGGATGGATGGATGGATGGATGGATGGATGGATGGGTGGGTGAATGGATGGATGGGTGGATGGATGGGTGGATGGATGGGTGGATGGATGGGTGGATGGTTGGGTGGATGGATGGATGGGAGGATGGATAGGTGGATGGATGGAATTCAAGGGTGAGTTCACTCCTAATGCACTCTATCCTCTTTCTTCACCTACCATATCAAATGATGCAGGTCAACTCAATGATCTCTAAGACCACTCCATACCCTGTCATTCTATATTTTTATGCTTCCATGAATGAGCTTCCCTGGACCCCATGGATGATTCGTGGGACAAAAATAGTAAGTATTAGAGGACCTCTCTCCCCATAGGCACCAAGGAGATAAAAGGATCCCTTTGAAATTAGATAAATCAGCTAGGTGTGGTGGCACATACCTGTAAACCCAGCTCTCTGGGAGGCTGAGGCAGGAGACTTGCAAATTTGATCTCAGCCTAGACAACTTGGCAAATTAGCAGCTAAGCAAGACCCTAGCTCAAAAATAAAAGGGCTAGAGATGGAGCTCAGTGTGATAAACCTAGGTTCAACCCCTAATACCACAAAAAATATCAGATAAATCAAAAGTGTACTCCCTCTGAGTGTCAAAAGAGAGTAGGGGCACTTTGCTTCATGCACTCTAAGTTCTCAGGACCTGCCGAGGTCCTCACAGTGTCTCTAACCCTCCTTCATGAATAAAATACTTCTGTCTTTGAACAGAAGAATATTTATAGAGATAGTGACCCCTTTCTCTAACTTTCACATTGGAAAGAGATGCGTTTTGGTATTGATCAACAAAGGAAAACCCTGAGCTTTCTACCTCCACTCAAAGTAGCTGTACTGAAATGTCAATGCCATGAAGTCCTGGACCCATACTCTCAGAGTTCCTTACAAGAATGTTCATCAAATCAAGAAAAAATAGTTTACAAATAAATATATAACATATATCACTATCCTTTAGAAGATTTCTACAAGAAATGCTTAAAACATAGCCTTTGAACTATATACATATAGAAAAGGAGAGAGAAGTGGAATGTATTGACTGTATATGTCTTGGATTTTCCAGAAATAGACCTAGATCAGACACTGCGAGATTCCTTGAAGGACAGATCTCTGAAAGAAGCTCCAGGTGGGAAAACCACCAGACCTGGCGTAGATCTGACCTTGAGAAGGAAGAAGGGAAGTAGCATGTGTAGGCAGACTCACACTGCAACATGGTTCCAAGAGGTTCCAGCTACGATCAGATGGAATCCTTCATCTCTTCAGAATGGGCTGTCTTCGTGGGCCTGTCATGCTCACTGCCACCCAGGTGCAGCTGTGACAAGTGTGGTCTCCACGCAAACCCACTGCTCAGCCTTGGGGTCATGATCGATCATGATGGCACATTTTCACAGCTAGCACAAGTGCTGTCTACGAGGCCAGATGCTTTCTAAATGTTCTCTTCAGTCAACACACATTGCTTTCAGACATTGGGATTATTAACAATTTACAGATGAGGAAACTAAATTTTGAGAAAGAGAATGCATGGGTTATTAATATCCAAGCTGGGACTTAGCTCTCTGTAATTAGATCCCAAAACTCTGCTATGCCTTAGATATGACTTGACTACGTCTCCAAAAGTTATCTGCAGGGTGGTGGTGTCGAGGTGGTAAAACCTTTAAGATATAAGACCCTGAGCAAGGTAACTAGGTCATGAGAGTTCTGCCTTGGGACTGGATGGATGTAGTTCTCATGGGATCCTGGTTAGTTCCCAAGAGAGTGGTCATGATAAAAAGAGTGAACATCTCTGTTGCTTTCTGTCCTGCCATATGATCATTCCCACAAGCACTCCCTCCATGGTGATGCTATCTGCCCTAAAGCTCTCATCAGAGTCCAAATTGATGAGGCTACCCAGTCTTGAACTGCCAGCCCACAATTTTGTGAGATAAATAAATTTATTTTCTTGATAAATCACCCAGTCTTGGGCATTTTGTTACAATAAAACTGATTAAGATAATAACCTACTCTCCTGGTCCCCAGAATCCTATATTGAAACAGGGGGCTGGAGCTGGCTTGCAGGGATGATTGAATGAGGTCAGAGCATCAGATTCAGGGTAGACAAGGGAGAAGAAATGACAGGAAATGCTCTCATACTTGGAGTATCTAAGTGACACATTTACCAGAAGGTGCAGAAGCTGAGGTCCCTACGCTTCACAGCCGTTTTGTGCAACACCTCCGGCCCACTCCTGATTCAGTACTCAGATAAGGACCACCCAGCGTCATGAGGAGTGTTGCAGAGAACGTTGCTCAAATGCAGTTTCTGGGGGGGGGAAGAAATGCAGACGCCAAACCTGTGCCATGTGCAGACTGCAGAAGGCAGGTTTCCAAGGCCCCTCCTGGTCTCAGCTCAGCCCAGCTAAGGGATGCAGCTACTTCTCCGCATTTGCACTGCTAGATGGAAGCACGTTACCCACGCTGTCCCTCTGAGGTAACAACATGCTAAGTGTGGCTCCTGAAAAACTGGAGCTTGCTCTTCCAAGTCTTGTAAACTTGTGTCCAGGAAAGCAAAGAAACCACTCTCCACCTTTAGGGAGAAATGGGAAGTGCATAGGAAGTAACAGCTGCCTGCTGCCTCCGGCCATGTAGAGAGAGATGTCTACCCGGAGGGAATGGTGACAGCCACACATTTTCATCAGGGGGACTGACTCTCAGTGAAGGAGAATTAAACGCTACAGAGACTGAAGCCATTTCACAAACGCTTTTCCCAGATACACTAAAGTGTTGTGAAAAGGACAAGCAAAGGTCAAGAGGGCTGTGACTCTTTCCATCTGCCGCCATGTTACCTCCAAGTAACAAACCTGTGGTGCCCAGTCGTTGCCCCCACCCCCAACTCTGGGAGGGGGCAGAGCCAAGAAGGGACTTTTCAACCCAAGTCCCATGTACCTTTCGTCTCCACAGTCTCAGTTTTCATTATACTTTTAAATTAACTACTGGAGCCCTAGCAGGCTTGGTCTCAGAGGGCAGCTGGCAGGGGGTGCAGAGTCCGCAGTGAGTAGAGCACTGACGGCTTGACCCTCGGAGTCTTCACCTAAGAGTACCAGGTGCCTGCACAGGTGTGAAAGGGATGATGTCTATTCCGAAAACACCAGGCATCCTTGTGACAAAGATGTCCAGGGAGGGAGGGTCCTCTCCAGGTAGACAAGAGAGTGCGGAGTTGGGCTTCTCACTGATTTCATATCACTGGGGACAGATGACGAACAGGTCATGCGGAGGTGTCTCCTTTAGGAGACACAAAATTGGAACAGTTGTTCTTTTAACCCTATTTCCTAAGCAAATGACTATTCAAATTAAATTACAATGAGATTGGGGGAAAGGAAAGGCCTGTGATGGAGGCTGTGGGACCATGACGGCCTCCGGGAGTGTCTGGGAGATAGTTCACAAAATAAACCCGCACTCTCATGGACCCTGTTGTCCATCTTCTGGCAATCAGTGCTCCGTGGACACTTGGGAGGCAACACGTATGCTGATGACTCATCACACTTCGCCGGTGGTGGCTAGTAACAGGAAACATATCCAGATGTCCATCCAGAAAGGATTAGTTAAATAAAGCAGGGGACATGCAAACAGCAAACTACTATGCAGCTATAAAAAGGAATGAGGAAGCTGTCTGTGTACTGCTGTGGACAAAGTTCCAGGACATTTTGTTAAGGGACCCAAAGTCAAAGAACAGAATAGCGTGTATAGAACATTACCTTTTCTGTAATGAGCACAGATAAGAGTTGTGTCATATTTGCTTGTGTTGAGATATATGTGAGGATACATAAAAATCTATAAACAAAGATGTTATCTGTGGGCCAGGAGGAGCTGGCTGGATGAGGATGAGGTAGAAGAAAGGAAAACCTCTGAACTTTTATATTGGAAGCAAAGTGAATGTATAGCACGCTAAGAATTTTATATTAACACACTTAGCTGTCTTATATGAAACTATCCAGAATAAACAAATCCATAAAGACAGAAAGCAGATCACTGGCCTCCAAGGGTTATACAAGAAGAGAGAAATGGGAAGTGGCTGGTTAGTGGGTCAGGGTCTCCTTTTGGGGAAAAATGTCTAGCACTGGAAAGTGACGGTGGTCACATGACATTGTGAGTGAGTGAAGTGTCACTCTTGGTCAATTTTATGTTACGTGTATTTTACTACAATAAAAGAAAAGAGCTGTCCTAACTGTGACCTGTCAAATTTCACAGATCTTCATTTGGGATCACTGTAAAGAATTTTGTCCTCTGTCCTTGCAATACACTCAGGGAGAAGCTCTGAATTCAGACAGGAGCCACTGAAGTGTATTTCCAAGTCCTACTCATTCTAGAAGGCAGAAGTACAAATACATGTTTCTGTTCCATGCAGGAAGCTCCTTCTTCCTAAAACTTGAAAGAACAAGTTCCCAGGAATTCCTGTTTTACACCAACTCATTAAAAGAAAAAGGCCACAGGTGAAGGGTGGCCACCATGAACGGATGGAGGACCACAGGCTAGGGCAGCAGTTTCCTGAGATGCCAGATGCCAGACAAAGTAAGGGTGTGAAACGGGGATGCCTCTGGTTCCCTAAGCCGCCTGCTGCAGTGGCTGCTGGGAGAGGCTGAGGAAAATGTGATGCCACTGAGTGGTGCCTAGGCAACCAAACACAGCCCCAGAGACAAGACATCTTTATTTTTAGGCCTGCCAGGATCCATCTGTCAGAGAAGTGAGCGGATCCAAGTCCGTGTCACCATGCCAGCTCTCCAAAATGCCCCATGCCAGACTGGGGCTTCAGTTCCCAGGTCACCTGGCTAGACAGATGGTTATCCTTTGCTAGGTTAACTGAGGGGTTAGGAACAGAATCAGTGCATTTCAATGGGACAGGGAATTCGATCAGATTCTAAGGGCTGGGCCTAGATCCCCAACCTACCAGTAACAATTAATTTCTGGATATGGTTAATGGAGAGGTTAGTTTATAGAGCAAAACTTTTCAATATAGTACCTCGTTATCTATCCCGGGAAGAAGGGATTCTTTCTATCTTATTGGCCAGGTACCAAAATTCTATGGAGTTTAAAAGTGGCTTCTCCAACTTATTTAGGCTCTTGGGACTCACTCCTCAGGTATTAGCTTGAAATCCTCAACTCTTTGCAAGATGCAATTCCATCTCCCAGCAGGGGGGTGAGTGTGCATGTGCATGTGTGTGTGTGTGAGTGTGTGTGTGTTCACTCTTTTCATGATGTTATTTGTCCGCTCTGTGATTCAGCCTGCTCACCCATAGGACAGAGATGATAATAACCTTACCTCACAGGGTCATTGCGAGTCTAAAATGAATAATGAATTTGAAGCCTCACTGCAGTGCCAATGTCAGCTGGTATTAGTTTCAAAAGCAATAATTGTTGCAAATTTCCAGTATGGCTAAAACTGATCAATAAAAAATTCTGATAGGTAGATTTATCCCATAGATCACGCATTATATATTTCAAACATTGAAGCACAATAAATACCCTGAAGCTGAATCCTCAACTGGATGATTTTTGTGGACAAACAGAAGCCCTTTGTGGAATCTGGTGGCACCTTGTTAGGAATACAAATTCAGCTTCCACACTCTTGTGTGTAAACACAGGTTTCCAAAATGCCACAGGTAATAGAAAGAGATCACAGAGAACTGGCTACTGCCTTGTGAGCATCCCTGTCCCACCCCTCAGTCCACTCTGCTTGGATGCAAGGCCCGGTCTCTCGGTGAGGTACGCACTCATGATTCAATCTTCTGTTGCCGCTTGCTGTTTGCTGAACTCTCTTCCAAGTTCAGGATCAGCTTGAAGCTCTTCTTTTAAAAGAACAGCTCGGCCCAAGGAGGCTGCTTAAGTGACATGTCAGGCTGTCCCGGGAGCACTGTTTCCCAACCGCCTGAGTCATGCCAAATTGCTGGAGGCTTGTTCTGAAGTGAGCTCTGAAAATATTTCTTCTTGCCCTCCCTACCAGATAGAAGTTTACAGAGCTGGTCACTAAGCACTGTATCTAAGGTCAGCCTTCTGCTGCCTTCAGTGGCTGAGGCCAGTACTTATGAGATCGTAAAGTGAGTGGGGGAAATCAGTGCCATAACTTCTCATAAGTCTCCATCTTAGAGAGGGCAGAACTCTCTCCTCTATCCTGACCTGTGTCCTTACTGTTTCTCGAGCTCACCAGGCCTATTTCCTCCAGCTGACTGCTAATTGTCTCCCCCTATAAATTTCCCAACCTCCCCTTTGCAGCCAAAAAGTCCCAAATTCACACTGCCCTTGGTGTCTGTATCAGAGTCCGTCAGTCATATTCTGCCTGATATCTCATGCAAAAGCATCCACTTTCAATGCCACGACTCTGTCCCCCTGAAGGAAGGAGCTATGTCCAATATGCTCTCCTGATCTTAATGGTGCCTACAGTGGGAATGGGCCTTCAAGGATAAATGCATGAATGCATAAAGGAATCAAGTGTGCGGGCTGGGGATTTAGCTCAGTGGCACAGTGCCTACCTGGTAAGCGCAATGTCATGAGTTCGATTCCTGGTACCAGAAAAAAAACAACAAAAAAAGAGTCAAATGTGATAGAAATTACTGCTCAGGACTCAGTCTTTCTATAAAAGATGATGACTACTGAATTATTCCCCAAAAGTTTGATTCAGCATACCATAGGCGATGACTCTCAAACTCTCCCATACATTCCGTAGAGGGCTTGAGAAGGTACAGATTGCAGAGTTTCTTCCTCAGTAGATTCATCATAGGACACAATAGAGATTTTCATTTCTAACAATTTTCCAAATGGAGCTGACGCTGCTGGCCTAAGGACCACATTTTGAGAACCCTGCCTTGACCCATGGTCATCAAATATAAATCAAGAGGTTAGAATACTAACTCCAGCTGGGCAGAGGAACCTGGAACAAGTAATTTAAACTCTCTGGGCTTCTTCAGCTGAAATTTGTCTTGTGTGATTGTAAATTTCACTCTTGTCTCTAAAGTTATCTGAGTACAAAAGCTCTAAAAGACCCTTCCGGGTCATCTTCAATGCTGTAATTTTGATAAGACCTTAGGCCATAAGGGCGCTAACCGGAACAATGACCTCTTTTTGATTCTTGTACTTACAGAGTTGAGTTCCAGGTGATGCTGGTCCCCTGAAAAGGATTAAGGCAAAGAAAAGGAAACTGAGGCCAGATCACAGTGATTCAGGCAGCTACTGCTGGCAGACCAGGTCTGAGTACCAAATTGGAGACATCTGGGTTGGGATGCTACCCCCAGGCTCAAAGCCCTAGAGATTTTTCAACAAGTGAGAGAGGCAGGACCTAGAGAACTCAGGGTTTGGCTCCATGTCCCATGTCCCAAGAGAGCTGATCACCAGACCTCACAGCTAGTGATTCAGTCCTTGCCTTGCCTTTATAATGGTTCAAAATACTTTTATAGACATGTTATGCATTTTGGTCTTTAACACCACCAAGCAGGGGTCTTTATTCAATAATGGAAGTTCCACTTATGACCTAGTAGGTGAGGAGCCGTCTGATTTCTTCAAGTAGGGAGAGTTGCCAGGATTGGTTTTCTCCCCTCAGATGTTAACAAGTACCCATGTTCCCTGAGGCTACTTTTAGGCGATGATGATGATGATGTTTAAAATAAGCCAGGCACAGGAAGACAAATACTTCATGACCTCATTCATATACACAACCTAAATAAGCTGGTCTCAGAGAGGATGAGAATAAAATTGTGGTTCTCAGAGTCTGAGGAGAAGAGGACAAAGGAAATTGAGATTGGTAAACACACACGAAGTTACTATTAGTTAGGAGGAAGAAATTCTAGTGTTCCCTTTCATGTAAGGGAAGTTAATAGTAAGAGTAGTTAACAATATTGTATTGGCTATTGTTTTCTCAATAAATAGAAGGTTATGAATGTTTTCATCATAAAGAAATGATAAATGTATGAGGTGATGGGTATTCTGATTTGTTCATTGCACAATAGGTACACATGCATCAAAACTTCAAATTGTACTCCATAAACATGTGCACTTATTATGTGTTGTTATGGTTTGTGTCTAGATGTTCCCCTCAAAGTCTCATGTGGTCATACATGGGGCTTTTTCAGAGGTGGCTGGCCCTAGAGGGTGTGACACTGAAATTGATTCATAGTGCAATGCTAGGATCAAAGGCCCTAGGATTAGGGGTGTGAGTGCTACCCTCTCTGAGTGGCCTGGATAAAATATAAAGGATAGAAAAAGCTGTGGTTGTCCCTTGTTACTTTGCTACCTCCTGCTGGCCATGAACTGTTTCTCCTCTGCGATGCCCCTCTGCCATGCCACCCTGCCTTGGAGCCAGCCAATTATGGACTGAAACCTCTACAAACTGTGAGCTCAATGAACCTTTTCTCCTTTCACTTTGGGTGTTGGGTGTTTTGTCTCAGCATTGAGAAAAGTACCTAAGACATGTGTCAATTAAAAATATTTAAAAATTAGGACTTTGACATCATTGACACTAACAGTGTTTCACACAAAACTCATTCTTCCCTTTTGGATTAAGATAAACTTCTGGTGCTTCAGTTGCTTCTAGCTTTCCAGCCCTGCCAGTCACTGAGATCAAAGCTCTGGTAGTTTTTAGGACAGTGGCCATGCAGGAGTCTGCCCTTCTTACTGTGTCCCTCAGGGCCTAGGATTCTCAACACATACCTTTTAAAAAACATAGTCTTGCAAAACCAATCTGTTACAGTTAAACTGGATAATCAACTTGATTGGATTGAGAACCACCCGGGTGAGTGGTAGAGCACACTCTGGGTGTGACCTGGTGGGTGATGGAGGCATGACCTTGGATACTGGGTCTGGCCCCTGGCCACTTCCTCTCGGGGGCTCACTGTTCCTCTGCTCAGTTTCCCAGGCATGGTAAACTAAGCTGCTTTGCTCCACCATGCCCTTCCATCATGATGTCCCTGGACCATGGAGTAAGACCCCTGAAACCATAAGCAAAAAATAAATCCTTCTTCCTTTAATTTATGCGTATTGGGTATTTGTTTCCAATAACATAAAGCTGGACAATACACTGTTCCTGGGAGATGAGTGTGTTGTTACTGTCAACTGTAAGTGAGCAAGTTAAGAGGAGGGTGGTTCCTCTTTTCTTAAACATGTTTTGTTAGGCACTGCCCATCTCTATTCTGGAGCTTGAAAAGTTTCTCCACAAGAGTAATGTAGAAAGTTCGTGGCTAACCAGATAACCATCAACATAGGAGCATTTGTATCACACTTCACTTCGTGGTGTTCTCTCATGTAATCCCAGCTGCTGTGTAGTGTGATTTCTGTCCTTGTTTGTGGTCATTTTTAAGAGTGGCTCACAATGTAGGTGAAAAAACAGTGAAGCTAAAAGTGGGGAAGACAGAAGTATGGCTTATGCCTTGCAAGGCCCCTCCCATACAGTCTCAGCCAGAGGAAGTGAATCAGACTGTATGTGGGGCCCTGTGCCCAAGCTTGCCGGTGGCTTCAGAAGTGACCTGGCCCCAGAGGGAACTTCCACCCAGGTTCCCAGGTCAAAGGACATTCGTTGAGATGATTTCTCAGGGGCAAAGGGCATCTGGGGCAGAACTAAACAACATTCAAAAAATTTTGGAATGATACGGTTCCCCATAACACCGTTTTTTCTTTTCTTGTTTATGGTACTGAGGATTGACTCCAGGTCCTTCACACTGAGCTACACCCCCAGTTCATTTTTCTGTTTTTTATTTTGAGACAGGGTCTCACTAAGTCACTAAATTGCCCAGGCTGGGTTCCAACTTGCAATCTTCCTGCCTCAGCCTCTCAGAGTCCTGGAAGTACAGGTATACAACCACACCTGGCTAACACTAGTTTTATTTGTTTGACATGATCAAAATGGTTTTGCTTCCACTTCCTTTTGCAGTCTCAAAAAGACAGGTGTGATTCTGGCTACCTTCAGGAGCAAACATGGCTTTGTCCAGGTGTTTCAACCAATACAGCACCCAGATTTCCCATCCAGTTCCTTGCCCACCAGGCGAGCTGCCTTCAGAGACCTATTTCTCTGTCCTTCAAGGGGTTGACCAGGTGCAATTCTTCTTCCAATAGATGGAACTGTATATGGTGCCAATTGTTTTCAATAAAAAATATTTACTGATTCAAAAACCTAGCCCCATTCCCAGGGGGAATGCCTGATCAGCCTGCTTTGACCTAGTTGTTCTTTTCTAAAAGTAAGGTTCTGTACATGCTTATAACAGTTCCAAGAAGTGAGTATAAAACATCCTTCAAATAATAGAAAATTGAGATTCAGCAAAGTCATATGACTTGCTTGAGGCCACACAGCTTTTTGCCTAGTGATCTTGAGTCACAAGTGACTAAAATAGCTGCCTTTACTGAAAAGGACTGTAGATCAACCATGTGCTAATGAGGAATAAAAGGTCTAGGTCTTAGCTTGGTCTTGAAGAAATATCTATACCTGTTGATGGTTTCCATACCCATAGTGACTGCATTCACACACCTCACCTGAGTAAAATCCCCAATTTCAGAAAGTGTTTGAAAAAAATTGTTTGTTAAGGGGAACAGTTAATGATTGAAAGTTTTTTTTTCATATTTTGACCAGTTTTGCGTGCTTATATCTGGTAATCTGAGCAACTTATGTGACGACAACAATTTGCAGTATAACAACCATTGGTGAATGCCTACCATCCTGTCCAGTGAAACTATGTATTGTCTCTAATGTTCTTTTAAATTATTATTTTCTTATTCCTTTTAATGATTGGATTAATCTTCCATTCTTACATCTGACAACCTGAGCAACTTCGTTGAAGATAACAATATGTAATATAACAACCACTGTTAATCCCTATCATATGGTTTGAAACCCCATATCAATTTTAACGTCCTTGCTTTGTTTTGTTTGTATTTTGCTATTGTTCTTTTTTCTGTACTATTTTCTTTAAAATAAAAAAAGAAAGGTGGGGGAATGCCTCACCCCTAAAAAGCTCTATTATCTTAAAAGTTCACCGAACACAACAAATACTGTGCGACTGCTGTCCACAATCATTAATTGTCCAAAGTAGTCCAAAATGTCCTGCATTGACTCCTTGGGCAACTCAAGACAGCGCCAAAGCAGACCAATGTCACCTATTACACCAAAGCTCATGTTTGCAGAATTAAAGCAATCATTGTGTGCACTTCCCCCTTCGGTGCCCTATGGATTGCTCTGTTTATGAAATCTCTCTTGCCTTCTGTTTTGCATTTTTATTTTCTGCCCCACAAAGGCTATATTGTTCTTTACTAAGATCCCTTGGTTAAAATGCCAAGTGTTGAGTAATCCTACTGCTCTTACCATGCTAAATCCTCCCCCATTCCTTGATCTCATCTACTCCAACATCTTTCTGTGTTGCTCCTATGAAGAATAGATATGAAGTTCAGGTCTGTGTGATATAGCTGATATTGCCTGACACACACACATGCACACGCACACACACACAGGCACAAATGGTCTCCCAAAGGCCTCAGAATGGAGAGCGGGTGATGAGCGCTGGGTAGTTGGGAAATGTCACTTTGATATTACATACATGATTCCACAAAATTTAGCTTCAGGCATTAGGACTCTGAGTCCTAGGTGTAAAGTTCCTTTATTAGTTATTAGACAGAGTAAGAGACGGTCAACCTCATCAGCCTCCATCGAGTAAGCTGGGAAGTCTTCTTGGCATCCCAGGGTAAGGATCACATTTCCCAGGGTGACAAATCACTTCTATGCTGCTGAACCCAAAGCTATCAGGCAAAAGACACAGGGTTTCACTGCAACAGAGAAATTCAGTTTTCCTGGTGCTAAAGACCCTTGAGCTGACGCTAAGGCTGTAGGTAGGTAACATTTCAAATTTCACTTATGAGTTTCAGTGTAATTCAGAAATGTCTCCTCTTTCAAATGGAAATGAACCTTCAGACTTCTCCAAAACATCTTCTCCCTAAAAGTGGTGATTAACATCACTTTGGTAGGTGATGTAAGATATCTCTAAGAGATCAATTGCTTCCTTTATCCAGATATGGGGAGGGTCTGTCACACCTCCTCCATGTCGCCCATGGCAAACAAGTGATCAGTGTTCTCTCCAGAGGTCTTCGTGAACCAAGTCAAGTCCCTCATAAGAGACTGTGTGTTGGATTTGGCTCTACGACCAGATAGGACCAGACAGGAGCAGATCACATTAATAGGGGATCCCCGAGCTCTCAAAAATGTTCTCATTCATAAAGACAAAAATTACTTTACCTGTGAAGATATTGTGGCTGAAACTATATATTCATTTCTCACCCAGGAAACTGTTATCTCATTCAACACCACCAAACGAAATAGCTCCTGAGAAGAAAATCACCAAGCCTTTATTTAACTATCTCAAAACCAAACAGAAATGCCATTTTGTTCCCAGGACTTAAAGACCCGAGAATCAGAATCCTAAATAGTATTTTTAATTTTTAAAATTTAACTTAAAATAGAATGATGTTATTAAAATAGAATAAAATAGATAATTCTTAACTTAGAATTATTAATCACAATTCTTAAAATAGAATTATGTTATTTAACATCTCCCACTAGGACATGATTTCCTGGAGAAATCCAGCAGGCCAATCCAAACCTGAAAGCTAGTTCCCCCTCCAGCTCTTCTCAGCATGAGGTATTCTTGATTTACTTAGAAGTGGCCCTGCATGAAAGCTGGGAATCATGGCGTAGTTATACAGGTTGCACGGAGAACTGAACGCCAAGGGGAACAGGAGTACTTTGCTGTTAAAAAGAATCAAGCTACTCCCTTGGCTGAGAAGTCTGAGGCTTGAGGACTGGATTTCCGGCTTTCTGCTATCTACTATGGTGGCCTTCCACTGTGCACAAAGAGGCTTCATTCGGTCCTTGGTGACAAGCCCAGAGTGACATTTTTGCTTCCACCCCACCACTCAGAGTTCCTATTTTGACAATGATTTCACTTTCACATGGTTTGAAGTCTGCGGGTCTGTAATTCCTGAGTATCCCAAAATATAACTAAGAGAAATCAAAGATGTCATCCGAGCATTTCTTGTCACTTAGAAGACTAGGCTTTGTCTGGATGGGTTATCCAGCAGAATTCCTGACCGAAACACAGACAATAAAAGCCACATCAGGACACGAAACTGCCCGATAGACACTGCGGAGTCATGTGAAGTGAAATGCAGAGAGAATAGGGAAAAGCTGGGGTCGTTTGCTAGGGACTCATGTGGTTAGCCCAGACCCACCCAGGGTACTCTCCTTTTTGACCAACTGGAAGTCAACTGATAAAATCGGGGCCATATAGAGTAAAGTCCCTAAAGTAAAGACAACTGATTAGAGACTTCAATTACATATTCAAAACCTTTTCTCTTTTTTTGCCATAAAATGTAGCCTAATTAAAGGAGTAATATTGCATCTAGCCATAGGTTCCAACCACCCTAAAGCTCTGGGGGTTATGCAGTGCGTACATCAAGGCCTGGGCATATTAGGGGCCAATTTAGAGTTCTCCTGCCATGGTTGAGCCAGGAAATCTGGGATGCCCATTCCAAAGGAAGTCCCCATCACCAGTATACGCCATGGTATCGCCAAGTCTCTTGGTGGCCCAAGCCATACAATAGCATTGGCTCTTTGCTACATATTTTCTTGGCAAGCTTCCTGAAGACAATTTCACTCCTAGTTCTGAGGCTCAAACACCGTAGAGCAGGAAGGTATGGTGTTTCTGCGAAGTCCACTTGACTTGATTTCCAGGTTCTGTTGACAAGCAAGAGTTTGTTGACCTTCAAGTCCTGGCAGTAAGTGTACCTATTTACCCAGGCTTTGCCAAAGGGTGGGGAGAGAGGGTTGGGCACAAAGAACTATTCCTTTGTAGTTGGTCAATGACGGGCTTTGTCATGGTTTTGCTCCTTGTCGAATGCATGAATCCACGGCCAAATGTCTCGGTGTGAGGCAGACCCATCTCTCCCCCTTGGCCTTCTATGCGTTCACCCCAAAATGTAGGTGCACAGATTCACAACAAGGGCAAGATTTCTCCTGTGGTAGAAAAGATTATCTTTAGTGGAGAAAAAAAGAGAAATATCCTAAGAGAAGATGCATGGGGTTTAGAAAAACAAAGCAAAGGACCCCAATGCTTCCCTATTCTCTCTGCATTTCAGTTCACATGACTCCTCAGTGTCTATCGGGCAGTTTCATGCCTTGATATGGCTTTTATTGTCCATGTTTGGGTCAGAAATTCTGCTGGACAACCCACCCAAACAAAGCCCAGTCTTCTAAGTGACAAGGAATGCTAGGATGACATCTTTGATTTCTCTTAGTTATATTTTGGGGGACTCAGGAAAGTTTGCCAGTCAGAGATGGAAGAACACAGAGAGACATCTCACACATTCTCCTGCTGTCGTTCAAGAAGGAAGCTGTCAAGGATGGAGACAGCCATGTGGCAGGGAAGGACAGGTCACCTCAGAACTGAAAGCCTTCATCTTATGATCACATGGAAGTGAATTCTGCAGCTATCAGTGACCTTAGAAGCAAACCTTGAGCCTTATATGAGAATCACAGGGGCCTGGGGATTTAGCTCAGTGGGAGGGTTGGGGATTTAGCTCAGCGGTACAATGCCTGCCTGGCAAGCACAAGGTTGTGAGTTCGATTCCTGGTACCAGAAAAAAAAAAGAAAGAAAAGAAAATCACAGTGTCCCTGCCTTGATTTTTGCCTGGGAGACCCTGAACAAGGAACATAACTGTGGAATGCCTAAACTGTAGATCCCTGGAACCCTGGGTAATAAACATACACTGTATTAAGTCAATAAGTTTGTGCTCATTTGTTACACAGCATAGAAAACAAGTACATTATCCTAAGAATTACAGGCAAAAAAACATGTTTGTATTTTCCCCATTGTTTCTTCACATCCATGTTTCCTGGACACACTTTTCTCTCTCTAGTGCAACAAGTCAGGCTTTCTTTACACATAGATGAAACAGTCCGTGGCAAGGATGAGGGGAAGTAGGTGAGAGTACTAGGAAAATCTCCTAAAATTTTCTCTCCTAGCTGTTTAAGTCATTGAAAGACTGACTGATCATGTGAAAATATAGTATGTGCTCTTCACAAAGGAAACTCATTATATCTGTCCTGAGTGATTAAACTTTGCTTCATATTAGATGGATAGAGGAGGGGCTGGGGATTTAGCTCAGCAGCACAACGCCTGCCTCGCAAGCGTGATGTCTTGAGTTCAATTCCTGGTACCAGAAAAAAAACAAAACCAAAAAAAAAAAAAATAGATGGCTAGAGGATTAGACACTGTTAATTTAGTTACAGACTGCACAGATATCTTCAACATGGGAGTGGCTCCACCAGAAAGCAAAATGTCCACCCAAAATCCCCAATGAAGATGGCAAAGGATGGCTGAACTCAGAATAAGACCTGGAGCACAGCTGCCATTCCCTTGCATGTTGTATTTCTGAACAGGGAGACTATGCCTGAGTATTACTACTGGAACTACGCCGGCCTCTCTGTTGTAGAACTTAGTAGATAAGAACTACATAGAACATGAAGTTAGGCCATCCCTAAACACTTGATGGATGAGGAAATTGAGGTCCAGGGGGTCAGCTGTCTTTCCCAAAGCCACCCAAATAGATGTGACACAAGAATGATCAAAACTCAAATCTTGGGCCAGGGATATAGCTCAGTGGCATAAATGCCTGCCCGGCAAGTGCAAGGTCCTGAGTTCAATCCCTGATACCAAAACAAACAAACAAACAAACAACAAAGAAAAAAACCTCAAATCTTTCCACTACTTCCCACCTGGTCACCTTTCCTTTAGTGCAAAATGAACCAAGTTCTGCCTATTGATTAAATTACCGATGCCTGCAAGAGCACCAGGTTTAGATCTTGTCCCAGCCTAAATCCAGCTTCCCCGCTCTACCCAGAAGTGTGGCACAAACCTTCCTTGATGGCCCAATTTTCGTCTCACTTTAGCTGTGCTATCAGCTCTAGTGTCTCTTATTGTTTAAGTAAAGATGCAATGACTCAGCTATCCTGAGATTCAAACTTCACTGGGTGTCTTACTTTCCTGCGTCTGTAGTAACAAAA
Organism: Chinchilla lanigera; assembly: GCF_000276665.1. Taxonomy (NCBI): domain Eukaryota; kingdom Metazoa; phylum Chordata; class Mammalia; order Rodentia; family Chinchillidae; genus Chinchilla; species Chinchilla lanigera. Next base: position 34,049,475 of record NW_004955407.1, on the reverse strand, counting down.
TACCACAAACTGAGTGGCTTAAAACAACAGCAATCTGTTATTCTTTCACTGTTCTGGACACCAGAAGTCTCAGGTCAGGATGTCGGTCAGGCCAGGCTTCTCGGTAGTGGCCGGCAGTCCTTGGTATTCCTTGGCTTACAACTGAATCCTTCTTGTCTCTTGCTCTGTCTTCATATAGCCTCTTACCTGTGTGTGTGTCTGTGCTTTCTCTTTCAATGAGGGCCCCAGTCATACTGGATTTAGGTCCACCTTAGTCCAATATGACATCATATGAATTTAACTATCTACACCTGCAAAGCATCTGTTACCGAACCAAGTCACATCCCAAGATTCTGAGTGGTCATGCAATCTGAGGGAACACTGTACGGTCACAACATTGGGTTGTATGTGTACGCTCAGAACTAACCTCCCTAACTTCCTCAGGAGTAGGGCAATTCTGTACACACAGTTCTGTCCAAACCTCCACTTCCCTGATGCTTTTATAACCCAGGACCTAGAAATTAAAGTTAAGCTAGAAAGAATGTTAGAGAGCATCTAGCTAATGGCTGTTAATAGTCCTGGCTGCACATGAGAGTCACCTGGGAAGCATTCAAAACCACCAGTGTCCAAGCCCAACGCCAGAGACTGTGATTCAGGGGCTCAAAGGCATGGCCGGCACACTGGTCATTTTCAGAGTTCTCAGGAGGATCTCGTATACATCCAGGATTGAAATCCCACCAAACCAGCCCAAAAGCTCACTTTTCAGATGAAAGGCTTGAGGTAGAAAAGCTTTAGCCATCACCTCCCTTCTCCACTGACGACCGCTTCTGTGTCTGAACTGTCAGTCCTCTCGATGTTCTTCCCCACATGACAGACACCCCCCAAAGGTGTCAGAACAAAGTCCCACAGGGGGCCCACAGCCTCCCAAATGAGGGAAAAGTGCGTGCTCAGTGACCACAGAGCAACGGTGTACGTGGGACCGCTACCGCACGGCTGGCACTACACGCTGGTGAGTTACTGACACAAACCCGTGACCTCTGCAATGACACAGAGCTTGGGCCGTCTTTGTAAACTATAATGTGCTATGCAAATGTGTGTTACCACTTTTGTTCTTGCTTTTCCTGTAGTGTGCCCTGGGCAACTTTGTAAAATCCCCCTAAGTGTGTAATTTGTTTGGCTTTCATTATGTGTGTTCTTCTGTGTCCCTCCAGCCACTACTCTATTTTCTCTTTGAAAGTACGGATTTTTAAAAAACAGAAACATTTTTGTTTACCTCCTTTTCATCTGGGTGTATTTTGGTATCATACTGAGTATAACAAGTTCTTTTGAACTAACAGAAAATGCCCACGTATGCACCAGGGAGCACTGCCTACCCCCAAGCCACCACTAAATGACCCCAAATTTTCTTTCAAACAATACTCTCCTTGGCAACCAAAGAGTCATTCTGAGCCAAAAACAAAACAAAAAAAAAACTATAGAAAGATAGAAGCAGAACAAGTGCCACTGCTCAGGCCTTCCTTAGATTTCAGACACCTTCCCATCCCACCCTCCCCTTCCTCTTGGCTGTGCAAGTATGGGAGAAACCAACACCACAGAGAAAGGGAATCATGGGAGCTGACTGGGCCTGTCCACCTCAGCCTGTGACAGATTCGGAAATCAAGAAGCAAAGCATGAGCTGTAAAAATAACTCCCGCCAGATGTAATCCTAGCGCTGTGGGAGGCAGAGGCAAGAAGATCCAAGTTTGCACAGCAACTAAGTGAGATCCTGTCTCAGAATAAAAAGTAAAAAAGGTCTGCGATGTGGCTCAATGAAAAGGCCTGAGCTCAGCCCGCAGTATCCCACAAACAAACAAACACAAGACTCAGAGTTTTCTTGTACTTTAACGCAGCCCACACTTTCAGGAAAATGTCCAAATAATAGGAGAACTACTCCACGCATTCTGAATACTTGGGCACAGGAAATGACAAGAGGAGGCCTGGCTGGGCAGCGCTACCCAGAAGGCACAGGTCAGTCTGGAGGCCTCTGATCTCCCCCCATGCACAAGGGCCAAGAAAGGCAAATGGTAATTTCCCCAGAGCCCACTAGGTCGCACATCTGTGGCCAATGCCACAACCTCCTCCACTCGCCACACAATCTCTTTCCCCTCTTTCTCCCTCACTTTTTCTTCTGTCTCTGCACACACACATGTGCACACGCACTCACACACACTGCAAGTCCTGTCCTCCTGAGTCTGCCTCTTTGTTGTTTAGTTTAGCTAGTTTGTTTCTTGGGCTGGAAGATGTGCAGAGAGCCCTCCTGGCCGTGTCACCTTGTCCGCGCTGCGCCGAGGCTGCCTTGGCAGTGAGGAGAAGCAGGGAGGTGCCCTTCTCCACCACCAACACAGCCAAGAGTCAGCCCTGCAGGAGCCAGACAGGGCCCAGCAAGCGGGCGGGCTCTGGCGAATAGAAGCTGAGCGTGGCACGGTGACAACACAACCACAGAGGGTCACAATATAATCATCGGCGCTCTTCTCAGTCACCAAACTAGCCAAGCTGCAAACTGGATGGCCAGGACCCGGCTGGTCAGAAAGGCCCAATGTCCAGCTGCCTGGCTATCTGTAATACAGTCAAAGGATGCAGTCAAATGGATGGCTTTGTTAACTGGCAATAGATTCAGGAACAATTGAGTCAGGCAAAGGGACTGGGCTCCAGACCCAGGGGTGCCCAATAATATATCTGCCCCCCATCAGCAGAGGCCTCATCCCCTCCTCAGACACAGTTTGGGTTTCCTTTCTTATGCAAGGAACAACCCAATGGCTCCTTTCAATTCCTGGAGTCTGTGAGGCAAGGTCCGTCTGCATCCCCACCCCGACCCATAGACACATCTCTCTCTTCTTTTGCAAACAGAAAATGGCTCAGGGATACCAAGAGTGAACTGGGTTCATGTTTGGTGTGACGAGGAGCTTCTTGTCCTTGAAGGTGCTTCCATGGCAAGAGGGACAGTCCCAGGACTGTCCCTGAGCGGGATCTCCCTTCCGTAGACATTGTTCAGCGCATGGGCAGGCACAACCCAATACCTGGCTGTGGTCTCCCTGGAAGCCGGGGCTGACACCAGCGCTTAGCCAGGGCTAAGAGCCACTTCACACCGTGCTTCTCTGACCCTGCAAGGCCACCCTCTGACACGTGGGTCACCCAGAGTGCTGGGTTAGGTTTGGATGAAGTCGCGAGCTGACTCTGAGTCAGATTGGATGGGTCAGCCCAACTGTTAGGGTTGAGATCAAAAATGACCCCCAAAGCTTCACGTGTTCCGAAGGCAAATGAATTACAGGGATGCTATAGCGGTCCTGCTGTCCGGAAATGGGGTCAGCCGGGAAAGACAGGTCGCTGGTTGGGGGGAGGCAGGATTTGGAAGGGTAAATCTCCCTCACTCCCTCTCTTTCTCTCTCTCTTTCCCTCCCTCCTTTCTGACTACCATGGTGTGAGCAGCTCTTCTTCTCTATGTCTCTCCTTTACGCTGCGAGTGTTTGGTATTGCGCCTTAGTGATGAAGAAAGCGGCTAAGACACCAACAAACCCTTCAAGATCTACTTTCTCAAGTGCACTGTGACAGATGGTGAAGTGAGGCCCACCTGGCTTCAGGGGACGGGAGGGAGCGCCACCTAGTGGCGAAAAAGAGGAACCTCCCTGGGCTCACCGGGACTCCGGCTTTAGAGACACTGAACTACTGTACACTTCAACTGCTTTTCCACTTCTCAAGGGCTCCTGTAAATATCGTACAACTGAAAATGGTGACTCCAAGCCAAATGAATGAGGTCCAGGATAACGCTATTAATCCACCCGGAGCTTCCAAACTCAGTGTACCTGACAGACGCCTGGATCAGCCTTGGACACCGAGAGAGCCCACAGAGACTGCCCAAAGGGGCCAGCTGAACGGTCAGCGACCACCATCCCAAGGAAGGCGTTTCGTCGTAGGGAATCAGGAACTCAGAGTGCAAGTCCCTCCCACCCGTGTAAGAAAGGCTGAAGTTCCTTAGAAGTGTGTGAACTCGCACCCATCCATTTTTAGCAACTTATATTTAGAATATTACTCAATTAGAGTAAACACCAGAGAAATTCATTTGCGTGAAGCCATTTATGAGGCAGATTTTGCAGAGAATCTCTAAAAGCACCACTCCCACGTTCCCATTTCCTAGATGAGAAGAGTGAGGCTGTGGGGCTAAATGATCATTCAGACACGTCAGAGTTACGGGGCGGGGGTTAGGACCCTACATCTTCTGGAAATGTTTATTATTAGTACTGTATGTTCATGAAACACAGTGAATGCATTCATTGTGGGGGGTTGGTGCACATACATTTTGTATCTTAGTCTTTTTTATTTCCCTTTTCTCTTCCCTTTCCTCTCCCTCCAACCCTAGATCCCCTCCCATCCCCCAAAATTCTTGTTTCCTATCCTCTTTTATTTTATTCAGAAAGTTACTTATCCTTTGAGTTTCTTGTGTAAGAGAAACCATGCAATATTAACCTTTTGTGCCTGATGATTTTGCTGTTGTTTCTTTTTTGTTTTCTTATACGTACAACCCGTTTCAAAAGTCTTTCTAGGGAACAAGTCGTTAATGTGTAAAACTTGTTAGTACAAGATACCCTTGATACGATGAGAAAGGAAAAGCAAAGGAGCAGACAAAAGCGCTCACTGTTACAAAACTAAAAGGCATTCTGAGCATGGGCTCTTCCTCCCTTTCTGGGGCCTGGACTTATCCCATGGTATTCTGGACGCTGAGTGGATCCAAAAGACTGGAAGGATCTCACAAGACTCCAGCAAGTGTTTGTTCTGCATCACAAAAGGTCAGAGCTTCAGACAGGGACACAACCTGGATTTACAAGCTTTAGCCACTTGGAATAATGGCTTTGCAAGGAGCCCAACAGTCAAACAGTGGCTGCCAGTGGGTTGGCCACTATTCTTGGCTTCTCACCAGGAAGAGGTCATAGACCCCTACAGAAGGGGGTCAAGGCAGAGTTGTGAGCAAGAGGTGTAGTCAGGGAAAATGACTTCTCTTTGAGTGGGTTGTTAGGTCCGGCTGAAATGGCCCAAGGCCTGCGGAGTAGGGACAGTGGATGACAGCTCTCCTAAAGGGTGAAAGGAACACCATGCGGGATAAGACCTTACTGGTAGCTCACCCCAGTTCTATTCAGTGAATAGGCAGCTTCTGCCTCCCGTGTGTGTGGCCCCATACTTCTGCACCGTGACTTGACCCAGCCACCTCCACCCGCTTAGGGTCAGATAATGACAGCTTTGACCCCTCCCTGAATAAATGACCTCTTTGAGCAAGAGTTGTCAAAGACTCAGCTGGAACTCCCGCAGTGGAACAATGACCTTGCTAAATCAAGGCTACAATGGCATGTGCTGCCATTCCTGGTCCCTGGGCACAGAGCAGGGGCTTTCTGGTGACCTAGACCCACAATGCCCCACTAAACAATGCAGTCAAGGGGCCTCTGTGACCAGGGGCCACTTACCCACATGGGCCCGTAAAGTGGCCATACTCTGAAGTATGGTAACACATTAAACCACAACTCAAAGTTCAAATGGGAAATTGGCTGAAGAGTTCAAATTTAAATCACTATACGGGGCTGGGGATATAGCTCAGTGGCATAAGTGCCTGTCTGGCAAGTGCAAGGTCATGAGTTCGATTCCCAGTACCGCAAAAATAAAATCACTGTACTGGCTGAAGTCTCCTTGTAGTGTGGACAAACATCATGCTAATTTATCCATTTTATGTATTTTACCTTGTATGAATATATGTTCTTCAATTAAAGCACACTGGTTCTCTTAACTGTAAAATAAAAGAAAGATTGGGATTTTCTTCTAAAAAACTAAATAAAAGCCAGTCTTCTAGAATTCTTCCAAAGTCTAGTTATGAAGGTGAAGACTGAGGGGTAGGTAGGACAAAGTGAATTACTGGTCACTGTTGGAGTTTAAGAAAGGGAGTCCTGAGGTCAAGCCCGTGTAGGGTGTGCATGCATGCATATGTGTGTGTGTGTATCTGTGCAAGCACACCTGTGTGTTTGTGAGCTTTGTGCACGTGTGTGTGTGAATGTGTGGAGTGCATGGTAGTGCTAAGTCTGTTCATCAGGGCAGTAAAGGCCTTCAACTCCTGGCAATAGATCTGTCCACAAGAAATCATCCGTTGAGACCTCTAGTCTCCAAAAGTCCTTTCCCAGGCTAAATTCTGTCTCTCCATTCCCATTTTCTGGGCAGCATCTGAAAGCATAATGGGGTGCTCTTGTATTCTTTTCCAATCTGCTACTGGAGGCCGTGTGGTCAGAGGAAAGGTTACCCCTGTTAATTTTCTAGTTATCAGGCACCTTGGGCAATGAGAAGGCAGAACGGCATCCTCCCTCTCCCCAGAACTTCTCACACAGCCTCCAAAGAGCTGTGTCCCGGTCCACATTTGCATTCTCCACCATGTGCTTTGAAGAACAAATACTTGTACACTGTGTTTTAAAGCCATGCTTGAATAAAGATTTCAAACCAGGGGAACAGCCTCGGGATATTTTTCACCTCCCCGCATAGATTTGGCTTTTTAGAGGCTATAAAGTAAACTTGGGGAAGGGCTTGGAAGAGGCTAGAGGCGGGGCTTGGAGGTGGCTGCGGGTGGGTCCTGGGAGCAGGGGGCGGGGCTGGGAAATTTGTGTTCAAATACCGGAAGCAGCTTTCCTAGGTAATCGCGAAGCGGACTGCAGGGTCTCTATCCCAATCACCTGGACAGGCGCAGGTCACGTGTGTCTCTTCAGGTCTCTTTAGCTTCCATTAAAGTGTTGCGGTTCATAATTTAAACATGGATTACCTCTAACTCAAATACTGATCGTCTCTGGTTCAAATTTGCTATTGCTGTGTTAAAAACCCATAGGGTTCTTTTTTTTTTTTTTCTTAGCGCTAAAATGGAAAATCCAAAGGATGGGGAGAGAAAGAGAGAAAGAGAGACAGGGAGATTGAGACTGGTTCAACTTCATGTTTTCATAATTTGTTTAATTTTTAAGGCACACAGGGTTTCTGATCATTTTAACATCTAAAAATACAAAGTCAGCACTAGTAACATCTGGTCGTCTACCCATTTACCCAGTTTAAGTGTAACACTACAAAATGAGGTTCAAAAATCTGACTCTTAAACAGATGTGCCGCAATGCAGACCCCACTGAGACATGATAGACAACACCTCCAAATCCGTGTGGTTGACAGAGAGAAGGCTGCTGCCATCAAACTGGGGCATCCAGTAAGCAGGGAAAGAAAGTGGGCACCGTGTTAAAGACCTTGTTTCCTTGCAAGGCATTTTCACCAAATCCCAGGGTTCCTGCTGTCAACCTGTGTTACTCCCTTGCAAATGAATCACCCATATTGCAGATGTGTGCATAGAGAATGAGCATTTTAGCTTCAACCAGCTCTCCAGGAAAGTGGTTTAGTGTGAGATGGCTGCGAATGTCAAGGACAAACCTACCAGGTCTTGAAAGGCGTCTAAGCAGCCTCACCTCTTTTCCAGGTCTGGGGTGGAGCCCAGCATCCGGCCCCCACACACAGCTGTGATGCAGGTGGGCGACAGGGTTGGAGGAAGAAAAGCCACAGATAGACCAGAAACTCTTTGAGTCAATCTTTTCCACTTCCGCCCTCACAGGACCATTTACCAGAACTGCCCAAGATAGTCACCATGAATTTAATCTCCCTGGGTTTTTCCAGCCTGACCACTAAATGAGATAAAAGAGCAATGCAGCAGTAGCCCCACATATCTTCATCATCATGATCACCATCATCATCATCACAGAGGAGGAACAAAGCTGGATCTCAGTGACAGCAGCTGTGAAAAAGAACCAAGGTGTGCATGACTCACATTTCAGTGCAGGCCAGGGGGTTCTCCAAGTCACAAGTGTTATGAGGGGGTCCCCTTGGAGGCACAGACTCCGGGGAGGGAAAAGAGAGGGCACCAGAGGAAGCTGGGACCAAAGGCACAGATGCGCCCCTCTTCCATTGCCTTTCCGGAGCCAGAGGCAGAGGCATCTTGCAGGTGGTGACCAGGTGGCTGGACGCATCACAGTGTGCTCCTGCTGATCCCCAAGGCTCTGCGCATTCTACACGGCCCCACCTCTTTAGAACCTGGTCTAAAGTAACCTCTAGCCATGTAGGGCTGAGCGTTTTTCTTTGCTTTAGGTCCCCTGTGGATGGCTATCAGGGCGCTACCAAGAGGTCCCCTCACCAGCCCTTTAAAGGAACAATGTAACATCCAGAAAAATGAATGAAATTTGCATAGTGCAACTGTGTTTGTGCACACAAAAAAGACTAAAGATTTTGAAGATGTTTACCAAGCAATTATCAGTAACCAAGTGAGATAAAATTTTAGGTGATTTCCCCCCCCCCCCGCTTTCTTATTTCTCTGATACTGTTTTAAAACAGGCATGTATCATTTTATAATTATAAAAAATAGTGTTTACATTTTGAAAAAAAAATGAAGCTAATATTTAAAAGGAGAAAACAGGCTCTGTGTGATTATGAAAACTATCAAAGATAGACCAAGTTTTCAAAAATGGAAGGAATTAAGCCCAAACCTAATTGGCTCTGAAATTTAAACTGCAAAACATATGCCCTGAATATCGTAGACTGTGGTGTCAGTAGATGTCAAAAACTTCATTTACATACAGTAGGCACCTGGTGTGTACGACAACAGATCCTGACTGAGCTGACAAGTTACTAGGCCATGTATCATTTGGCGTTTAATTCACACTATTAGCATTATTTTGCAAAAGATGGTTGGCTTTGGAGGAGATGCATAGAACACACTCTTCTTGAAGCCCAGCTCATTGAACCGAGAAATACAACAGGGAGCACTCCGGCCTCACTTCATCCTCTTGGCAACATCTGAATACGCATGCTCAATCTCCCGGTCGGCTGGACACGTATTTGTGAACTCATCCCTAGCATAAGCATTGTCCAAGTATCTCCAGATGCCAGTCATTTCAGGAGGAAACTCAAAATCTCTGTATTTCTTGGCCACAATCTGAAAATAAAGAGGAAATGATCAGTAAAGGTAAAATCCAGGAAGGGAGGCAATCATACAAACAATCCATTCTTTCGAGGCACATAGCTCAACTCTGATGTCATCGTACAGTCATCTGGGCTACCCACACTGGCGTTTTGACTTTGCATAAGGGACATCATGGGGACAGGAAACAGTTGCCGACTCAAAACAGTAGCTCCACGCAGTCCTGCTTACGAAGGTACCCCAGATGATCCTTGGGACTCTCGGGCATGAGTATGCCCTGTACTCTGTGAGTTCTGCCTGTGTTTCCTGCGGTTTTGTTTGCTTGCAGTTGTCTTTAATGCTACTGTGTATCCAGTGCACAGAGATTCATGGTGAATCTTCAGTGCAGGTTGTGTGGGGATCACTGTAAAGTGCCCTCTTTTCCCTGTTCGCTGAGCCTCACCTGCCACAGGCCTGAATATCTGTGAACGTCACTCCTGCAGACTTCCGTCATCCTACCACTCTGCAGTCATTTGACTGTGGGCGCACCCCATCGAAGGACAGACTCGTGAGCAAGACAGGCACAAGCCTTACCCAGGTGGAGACGGTGGATGTAAGCAGAGGGTGGAGGAGAGTGAACCTCAGCTGGTATGAGAAGCGGAAGGGAGCAGTCGGGGAATTAGGCACAAAGGAGGGTGTGTGACGGTATCAGTTTGCTCAGGCTGCTGTAACCAAGCATCACAAACAAGATGACTTAGAACAACAGAAATGTATTCTCTCACAGTCCTGGAAGCCAGAAATTCAAAATCAAGATGCCCGCAGTGCCCTGGAAGGCACTCAGAAGGATCTGTCCAGCCTCCCTCCTCGCTTCTTGCAGTTCCTTGGTTTGCAGAAGCTCAACCCTGGCTCACATGGCACTCTCCCTGCGTGAACATCTGATCTTGGACTCCCCCTTTGTCACTTCATCTTAACAGTCTGCATTTGCAAGACCTTATCTTCAAATGATGTCACACTGTGGGGTATGGGGTTAGCACCTCCACCTACAAATATGCGGTACAGGAAGGCACAGTTAAACCTGTACCAGGGACGCATGGCTAGGAAAACCAGTTCTGCTGTCACCTCCTGTCCCCCTGTCCCTGGATGTCTGCAGGAAGTGAACAATGGACTCACCACAAATTAGGTCTTTAGGACTTGTTTCTCAGGTTTTGGAGGATGGTAGCCATCAATGTGGGGTGGCGGCAAATTAGGACCAAAGGACTTTTAGAAAACCTCAAAAACGCCTTAACAACTTCCATCTAAATTCTAACTTATTGATGTGGATCTTTTGTCTATATTTGCCTTGATTACTTTTATCTGTCTTTTTATTCCAACATTTCTAAGTACATCTGTTAAGTATATTCCTCTAATAGATGGAATCTTGTTTTCACATTCTATTTACTTTGTTTTCTATCTTTCTGAGCATATGTGTGCATGGATGTGTATGTTTCCCTTCCTGGTGACTTAGAAGGTTTATGGTTTGTCTTAACTCTTTCCGTGATTTCCTATATAATTTAAAGTAATAGGAATTCTCTATTTCTTAATTTATCAATTTTAGATGCTATCTGCTGTCCTCATGAAAACGTATGAGAAAATTTGTAAATCTACACTCCTTTCTTCTCCCAGATTCCCCCTCCCAGCGTCATTTTACAGGGGTAGTCAAAACTATTTAAAATACATTATGGTGAAAGACACATTGCCATTAATCCCCCTCAGAATTCTCCCCCTCACTTCAAACACACTTCTCCCCTTTCTGGAGCAGCTCCAGCAGCCCTCGTTCAGGAGCACTGAAGTTCTGATCAAAAATATGATGAATGCTGCTGCTGCCTGCCATCCACAACAAAGGCAGGCTCAAGTCAGCACTACCGTGTGTCCTCTCAGCAGTGCTCAGCCCCTTTATTATGTATGGACATTGACTGTCACTATCATTGTCACTGCCACAATGTCTTTGGTAGGCTCACATACTGCAGGAAGACACCTATGCCTCATGCTGGTGCATCTTGATTATTAAAACCCAACCGAGCTCTGAGCTACATCCTGCGTATGAGAGCAGGTGCGACAGGACAGCAACAAGAAAATACAACTCAAGGACTAGTGATTCTACTGGCATATTTAATTGGCCTTTAACAAATTACACTTCAGGGTCTGCGGACCCTCATTCAGTGTGGCACAACTCACAATAACTGTGGTGTAGGACCAGTCTACACGCTCCTCAGCAGAAGACTGGACAACAAAAATGTGTTATGCATGCACAATGAATATTATTTAGCCATAAAGAAGGACAACATTGTGTCTTTACAGGAAAATGGATGGAAGTAGAGATTATCATGTTAAGCAAAATAAGCCAGGCTCAGAAGGACAAGCATCACATATGCTCCTTTATATGTGGAATCTGAAAAAGATGACATGCAGGGAGAAGGGAGGCGATTTTTAGAAAATAGAAAAAAAATATAATAAGTTTCAAGAAAGAAGAAAAAAAGTACCTTCAACTCGAGTCTGCACATGACCTCAAGACACTGTGCCCTTCTAGAAGTTGGGAATCCAGAACACAACACTCAGGGAAGGGTGAGAGACAGTGTCAGGCCATCTGCCTGGGAATGCCATCTCTGGAAAGGGTTATGTTTATCCCTACAGTTCTCAGCAATGAACTGAGTCCTGATTTTAATAGCCTCAAAAGCCACACATCATCTCAAGCCTCAAGGGTTCAACACTACAGAAACCTGTGAATTTCCTCACTTGCTTTCGTGCAACTTTCCTCAAAGCTTTTGAGGTCAGGCTGAGAAAAAGAGCAGTGGGGACAGGGGGTAGGGGCAGGTCCACAGATGTTTCATGAGAACTTCTGGAGCCATCGTGCCGTGTATCTGAAGCTTGGGGCTTGGCTTCCTCAAATAGAAATGAGCTAGCTTTTAATTCAAGAGTCTGCGTTTCAGATTGTTTAAATGTCTGGCTCAAACACAAGGCAAAAGAAAATCAAAAACAAAGCCTCATTCATGCATTCAGCACAAGTGGCAGGAAGAAAAACCAACCTTAATAATGTGCAGCTTGGGTAAGAGGTTACAGTCAGCCAGCGTGAGCTCATCCCCATCCAAGAACTTCCGGCACGAAACAGCGACGTCCTCTGTGCTGTTGGCATCTATTTCATCGGGCAGAGGGCTGTTTAAGTAATTATCCAGCTTCTTCAGGGCCCGTAACAGGTTCTTTTCATAAACTAACGCAGAAAGGCAAGAAGTTACCAAGATCAGCGATGCCAGTTAGCTCCACTTTTTCCTAGCAGTGAAGGAAGGAATGAACCCTAATCCTCCCATCCTGAGATGTGGTCACCCAGGGGCAAGTTCAGAACAAACGCCACGGGTGCAGAAGATCTGAATAACTCCTCATTTCCTGGAGGACTGATCCACTGTCTACAGAGCACTGCCGCTTCTAGCACTCTTCTAGTTCTTCAGAACATAATCATGGAAGCTTAAAATGGGATCAGCATGGGGAGAAGCATTTTCAAATCTTTGGAGGCACATCAGGGACCACCTCAGTAATGAACTCTTTTCCCTAGGTGGTGTTTTCCGGATTCCCAACTTCTAGAAGGGCACAGTGTCTTGAGGTCATGTGCAGACTCAAGCTGAAGGTACTGTTTTCCTTCTTTCTTGGCTGTCATCTCTACCCTATCCGAGCACCCACAGAAATTGCAGACTGGGCGGTGGGAGGCACTCACCCTCATGGGCATCCTTCTTGGTATTTTTAATAAACGCTGAGAATTTGGCAAACACATCATTTCCTGCGGAGTTAGATTCAGGGTGTTGGGTCCCCAGCTTAGGGTACCTTGAAAAGTTCAGAGTTAGAGATCACAGATAAGTAATACTTGAGTTAGGATAGTACCATGGAGGAAACTATCTCTCTCTGGGTGGATGTAAAAATGAAAACCTTTTCTTGATTATTTTCCTATTCTTTATCCTTCGAAGTTAGGAAGCTATGTGATTTGGGAGAACTACTCTCGATGGACAGATTTTTTCTTATTGATGACCGAGCCTGGGACCCGGGGCACCGGGTCATAATTCCCTCCCTGGTTTAATGAAGGTGATGGTTTAAAAGGGTCCTTCAGGGTCCCACACTCCATGAGGCCTCACCCTGACATGCAGCCTGACCTTCCAACAGCTGACCTGAGAGGTGCTGACCCCCATGCCATCCCACCCTAGCTGCCCGTCACAGGTACATAGCAGGGAAGTCCAGACCACCTTCGAACAAGGCTTCTAGCCTGTGGTTTCCTGTGGTGCCTCACAGGGGATAACAAAGGCAGCAAGAACTGAGGTTTCAGGAAACTGAACACACAGCTAAGAGCTTCAGAATGGTCTGTTTATGGAGCTGGAGGTACCGGCCAAGTTATGCAATCTGATCAGAAGGCCTACCTCGGAGGTGCTAACTTCTCCTCTAAGAACTCCTCAATCTTATTCACATCCGTCTTGACTTCACCATCAAAAGTCATAAAAGGCGGGTTTGTTCCGGGAGCCAGGTTTTGCAGGTCCGAGGGTTTCCTGGGTAGGAGTGGACAGCAGCCCTTGTGGGAAGCCTGGAAGATTTGCATTCGATCCCAAAGCTTTACAGTATCCTCCCCCTTACAGACACAACCTTTGAGAATTTCCAAGTAGACTGTGGGTTTCAGAAAGACTTACTTGTGATACAAGTAAAGATGAGTTCAATAAGTTGTGAGTTGGATTCATGTTTTTATGGCCCCTTTGTGCATCTAGATGTGAAAATATTAACTCTCCCAGTGTTATCAGCCAGAAACAGTGCTCAAATGGGTTTTTGAAAGGTTCACAGCTGACCTGTGACTGGGACAACAGGTTCCTTATGGCCACCAACTCTCCTCCTCCTGACTACAGGACATCCGCTCCTGTGACTTCACTGCTTGGCCCACAGTAAGGTTTCACTTCAGGCTCCTGACCATTAGATAGGCCTATGATACTGTCTGCAGGCCCTAGGCATTCGTATGTGTGTGTGCATGTATGTGTATGTGCATGCGTAGGTGTATGTTAGGGAATTAAATCCAGTTGTTTCAACACTGCTGAAGCCTCCTCTTACCTCTTCAGATCCACGGTTGTGACATTAAATATCACACCCTTTAGCCAGAGAATCATAAAGAGACGCTGAGAAAATGGACAGTTTCCAATACTCTCACCATCGTAGCCAGCCTACAAATGGGAAAAGAGATCTTTATCTGAGCCAGTCCCACAGTTATACATGCCAGACACCACGGTGCGCATACAAAATCATTAAAACCTCTGTGAATGGTAAGGGTGCTGTAAATAGCTTTCTGGGCCATTTAACTCAGAATACCTGCCAGGTTGGCGGTGGTTGTGGAGGAGGGGGGAGGAAACGCACACACATACATGCATGCACTCATGCACTCACACATGCGCTCACACACACAACACATGGAGCCTTTCCTTTTCCTTCCTTCCCCACCAGCTCAGCACTTCCTGCCATGTGGGGCCTCTGAGTAGCAGTTCAAATGGAAAGAGTCACAAGAGGGAACTTTGGCTGGGTGTGGTGGCACATGCCTATAGTCTCAGCACTTAGGAGGCTGAAACAGGAGGATCGCGATGAGTTCCAAGCCAGCCTGAGGACATAGTGAACTCACAGCCAGCCTGAACTGACCCTGTCTCAAAAATCCAAAAAAAAAAAAAAAAGAGGGAACTCTCTTCATTACCAAAGCCAGACATCCCCTTTCTCTCCCTCTGTCTGATCCTGGTCTTGTTTCAAATTAGACCAGCTGACTCCTCAAGAGAGACACTAGCAGGCTGGGGATTTAGTTCAGCAGCACAGTGCCTGCCTGGCAAGTGGGAGGTCATGGGCTCGATTCCCGGTATCAGAAAAAAAAACAAAAACAAAAGAGAGACACTATCTCTAGTAGTCTCTACCAGGCTGGTGGTCTACAGCATTTTAGCTTATATGAGTTCTAACATCCTTGGACCCACAAAACTTGTTTCTCCCCTCTTCTGATTCAGGAGGTGGTGTAAAGACAAGGTAGGGAACACCTGTATCTAGGAAGTACATTATAACACAGCTGGCATCCAGGCACACAGCCCCCGAGAGCTAGTAATGCGGCCCCACAAGATCACAAACCTCCTGAGTGCTGGGATTATGAGTGTCACCTCACCTGGCTCTAACATTACTATGTGATTTTTTAGTGATTTTTTTTATGCCTGATGTGCAAAGGTAGAGCTCAGACTATGCAGGCAGCAACTGAACAGTGTAAGCAGGGAGCAGGGAGTTCAGACTCTGCTTTCTGTGCCTGCCACACACGGTTAGGCCAACTGAAACTCAAAAGCCCACATGTACCAGACCTTCTGAGTGCTTGTGCAGCTTGGCAAGTAAAGAGTAGTGACTGCTAATAATAGTATTTCAACCTGCCTATACTTACATGTGCCTGTGAAGACAGGAATTTAGTAAGTAGCCTTGTAAGCTTTCTTATTCAATTGTTAAATTTAAGCTTGATATCATTTAGTAAAATAATTTAATAAGTTAAATTTTTAAAAAAATAACAGAAGTTGCTACTTATATATAGTATCTATAGTAAATATTTTATATAATGGCCAAATATCTCATATAATGCCCACTCAGTGTGTTCCAGGCAAGCCAAACTGTTGGACAGCCACGATGTAAAATAATTCCTTCCTACTGCCTCAAGGTGGGTCTCATCCACTCACACCTGAAACACAGACACAGAAATGTTCTGAACCATTGTCCTCCATTCCTGGGGCCCTCGGCAGAGTTGAAAAGCAGGTGTTGGGGATGACAGGGAGAGATACTTGGGAGATTTGCAATTCCTAGTGTAAGGGGTGATGGGATAAAGTTGAACTAAGAAGTTCCAAAATCTTTCTTTCCCTTCTCATATCTCCCCAAACCCAAATCTCTGATGAGGGTACAAGCCTAACAACATGCTGCTGAAAGGGCAAAGTGGTGGCTTGGATGCATCCTCACAGCTTGCTGTGGGGTGGATCTGGCGTGTCTCCCAGAGACACACTCTCTGCTATGGAGTGGACATTTGTGTGATGGAAACCTGGCCTCCAGGGGCGGCAATGTTGGGAGGCTACATGGAATTTTCAGAAATACTTAGAGACCTAATGGAAGAAGACTGAGTCATGGGGGTAGGGCCCTCAGAGTCCACTTCTGTCACATACAATAAAAAAAGAAAGGTGGGAAGAAAGCACTGCTATAATACAGAATAAGAAGAGGATATGGGGCAGAAAGTGAACCACTCACTTGGAAAGTGAAAGGAACAGAAATGATGGCTGAAGAAAACTGGACAACATGAACCGTACACTGAAGGGGATCCTCTGACTTTGTTGTCTTTTAATGTATTAATAACCTGCCCTGTCACCTTGGCAGGTTATTAATACATTAAAAGACAAAATACTGTAATGGCTGTTCCTAAAACTGAAGAAGATAATTAAAAGACAACCTAACTCTTAAAAGATTTAATCACCCTCTTCACCAAAGAGGGAATCCAAGTAACCAGTAAGCACATGAAAAAGTTCCCGACATAAGTAGGCACCAGAGCAATGCTAACTGAAGCCCTGAGAAAATGCCACAATGCACTCACCAGAATGGCTCTAACTAAAAAGTCTGACAGTACCAAGGACAGGCAAGAAGGCAGAGCAACGGGCATTCCCACTTACTGCTGAAAAGAGTGAAAATCAGTATAGTTACTTGGAAAACGGTTTAGTGGCTCTCTGCAAAGCTAAACATAAGGGCCGGGGATATAGCTTGGCAGCACAGGTGCCTGCCTAGCAAGCACAAGGTCCTGAGTTTGATTCCCGATACCAAAAAAAAAGCAAAACATACATTTATTCTATGACACAGCAATTCCGCTCCCAACAGAAATGAGTGCTGATGGGCACCACATGACAATTATGCAAATATTCTTGGCAGGTTTAGAAGATGTTTTGGTTTGTGTCTGGATGTCCCCCTGAAAGCCTCATGCAGTCATGGGGCAGGCTTCTAGAGTTTATGATTGATCCATGGTCCAATGTTGGGATTATGGGTGTGAGCACTACACCTGCCCTGGGGCTGGTAGTTTGCATACAGTATAAGGGAGGGAAAGAGGCTGCTTGCTGCCACTCTTCCCTTTTTGCTCTTGCTACTTTTGTTGTTTTCTGAGGCCATGAACTGTTGCCCTCTGCCATGTGCTACCCAGCCAAGTATGGACTGAAACCTCCACAAATTGTGAGCTAAATAAACCTTTCCTTCCTTAATTTTGGGCATAGGGTATTTCATCTCAGCAATGAGAGAAAAGTAACCAAGACAGTAGACTAGCCTCAACCTGAAAGCAACCTAGATGCCATCACAGTAGAATAAGTAAAATCAGTCATGGTATACTCAGGCAGTAGGATACTACAAAACAATGAAAAAGAATTAGCTACTACTATTAGCGATGATGTGGATGCATTGTACATACATAATCTTAAGAGACAGAAACCAGATTCAAAAGTCTTATATAACTCAATGTAAGTGGGGTATAAACAAAGGGACACTTCTCTACGGTTATGGAATTCAGAAAAGCAGCTGCCCTAGTGTAATGGTTTATACCTAGATGTCCCCCAAAAGCATCATGTTCTCATGGGTGGGGCTTTTGGGACGTTGATGAGTTATGGGGACACCATAGCCAACTTGATGCCAGGCAGCAGAGTCTGTTCAGAAGAGGCATATCATGACACATGACCCAGAAGGGTGTAACTCCCTTCCCATCTCTCTTTGCTCTCTCTGCTTCCTGGCTACCATGAAGGAGGCAGCTTTTCCTCCACCAAGCCCCTCTGCCATGCTGTTTCTTCTTGGGAGTCTGCCAGTTGTGAACTGAAACACAAACCAAAATAAACCCCTCCTTTTTTCAGTTGTGGGTGTCAGGTATTGTGTCCCAGCCATGAGAAAGTGACTAAGACAGATCTTGGTACCAGAGAAGTGGAGTCATTGCTGTCATGCTACTTGACCGTGTGGCTCAGGAGCCTTTGAAAGTAGTTCTCTGGGGGAATTTGGAAAGGTTTGGAGATGCCAGCTAATGAACTTCTAAAATTCTGCAAACTGAGCTTGATGAAAGATTCTGGTCAGAGCTCAGAAAACCAGAATGCTGATAGAAAAGCAAATGGTAAAGGTTATGGTCAGGTTTCAATTGGAAACAAAGGCTACATTGGAAGTTGGATTTGGGACCATGTGTGTTATTCTCTGGAAGAATATTTGTCTATATTTTTCTCATGTCCTGAGACTTTGCAGAAGACTAAGAGCAATGGACTAATTCATCTAGCAGAGAGAATGTCAAGGCAAGCCAACATGCAGACCGTGGCATGGGTACTGCTGGGAGCTTTTAACCAGCTGTACATTGAGAATCAAGAGCAAATGGTATAGCTGAGTGATTTGAAAAGTTTTCATTTTTCCCCAGAAAAGAAGCTTCTGTAATGTTTTGGTAGAGGAGAGTTTGGTTGATGAGAAGATTACCATTAAAAGGAAGCCAAATACTTTATATCAGGAGAATCTTGGAAAGATACCCAGAGAGTATATGAGAAATTAGCAAAACTTCACCTTTCACAAGTTCAAGGGTACAAAAATGAAAGACTGCTTTGAGAAGAAAGCCCCATAGCGTACTGCACAAGAAAGGCCACCTGGGAAACTGATTCCCCGGGGTTTGTTTCATGGTGCTTAGGCAGGCACTCAGAGGCCTCTGCAACCGTGATCTAAGGGGGCCTGGATACTGCTTGGACTGGCAGCAGACCTTGGTGTCATCTACGTGGTGCTGGTTTTACAGGTATACAGAAAGTAAAAGTTGTGGGGTCATGGAAGCTTCTACCCAGATTCCAGAAGAAGGCAATGTGCCCCTAAGAAGGCAATGCATGAAGCTAGGAGATTAAAGCCAGCAATGCAGTGGAGAGTCCAGGAAGGTGGAGAAGCCAGAAAAATGGAACATCTGAGAAAGCCACAGGTGATTACCAAAGCTAATCTAAGAGAGACGTCATGATAGCTGCAACTAACAATGCATTGGGATAGGGCTACTATCCAAGGCCTTTGTAGTTCACAACTTTGCCTTAGGTAGTGGACACAAAGGTATAGGGTTTAACGTTTTCCCTGCTGTTCCACAGGTAAGAGTCTACTTTGGGTCTCAGAGGAGATTTAGGACTTGGATTTTTCAGTAATGCTATAACTCTTAGGATTTAGGCAACCCTTAGAGATCAACTAAAATGCATTTTACATAAAGAGATATACACGAGGCTTTCTTGGCCCATGGCTAAATGTTATAGTTCATATCTAGATGTCACCCCAGAGCTTCCTTTGCTCACAGCTGGAGCTTTTGGAAGGTGAATTAATTTATGGGGGCACTATGGCTGACTCGCTGTTAGGAGGTGGGGATCACTGGGTGTCCATATCTCCTTCTCTTCTCCTCCCTTCCCTCTTTCAGCTTCCTGGCTAGATAACAGGAGAACAGGAGCAGTTTTTCCTCCACTAAACCCCTCTATAATGCTATGTCTTCTTTGGAGCCTGCTGATGATGGACTGAAATGGGAGCCAAAACAAATCTGTCGTTCTTTAAAGTTGTGGGTGTTTTTTTGTCCCAGTGACAAGAAAGTGACTAAGATATTTGAGAAGATAGGAACTGCTAAGAAAAGGCAGAGGAAACTTCTGGACTGTGGACTTGTTCTCTATCTGATCTGAGTGGTGGTATACAGGGATATTTCACCGACAGTGTCTTAAGGTTTGAATATGTTGACTGGAAGTTTTACCTCAATCCAAAAGAAAAGGTAGTAAAAGAATTAACTTTTTTAAACATAGGGTCAAATTCAGGTGATCTTGCATGGAGCCCAGGAATCTGAATGCTTTACAAGCTTGCCCAAGTGATATAATGCCAGCCATGCGATCAGGGAACACAACGAGAAGCGCAACCTTAGATGAACCTCAGGCAAAAGGTAGGCCGCTACACCTCCTGTGAGACAGAGCTGGATGAAAGCCCCAGTGGGACATTCTAGACTGCAAGCCTTGTGAGGCCCTCTAGTTAATAAATAGCTCTACAAACATGCAGGTGTGGCTGGACCCAGTTCACATAAGAAGACAACAGGCCCAGATCGGTATATCTGGAGTCTCCTAAGCCCTGCGGCCTGGGATTCACACCCCCACTACCCCTCTAGCTCTTCTTCCCTGCCACTAACATTTATTTGTCTGTCTGCCTATTAGTGGGGAGGGTCTGAAAATTCCCCCAGGTGGAGTCAGTGAAGTCGCTGGGAGCCCAAGGGGTAGGGAGGGGAACAGTCATAACACAGGCATCCAAGTTGTCCTAACAGCTCTGTCACACAGGGACCCTGAGATGTGCCCTGCCTCGCCCACCGGACCCCTGCTGCGCCTGGGTCCCACCCCTGGTGGCCCTCTGGAAGGCTGTGCCGTCTCCTCACTCTCTGTCCTGGAACCAGAGCTATGCATAGCTGCCAGCAGCTGGCCTCTTGGGATCCTTCATCAGCCATGGCCCTCTCTTCACCAGAGCAGGTTGGGGCACAGTCAGCCGAGTGAGGTAGGAAGGCGGAGAGGAAAGCACAGGGACACACTGCCGCCACATAGTTTGGCCAGTCCTGACTTGCCCCGAGGCTCTGAAACCTCTTATTTTCATAATAGCTCCACTAAGCGCAGTGAAGCCAAAGTAAATTCTGTGGAGTGGGGCGACTGTTCGCCTCCTCTTGCCCCCTGGTCTCCCTAACCTTCTGAATCCAGTCATAACTCATGCTCAACGCACCGAAAGCCCTGCTGAGCTCTCTGTGCGTCCTGCTCTGAGGTAAGGTGTCGGGACGAGCCACTTTGACAAAGAACTCAGTGTCTGGAAGGAGCCCCTGCAGCCGTGCTTCTCACTATGACATCTGGTGATGTCATATTAGATCACGCAGCTCTCTCTGCCTCCTGCCATCTCTTTCACGCCCTCAGACTCCAATCAGTGCTTCCTCTAGCAATTGTCCTGCTGTCCAGTTCCTTAATCTTGGCAGCTACTTATTTAGGAGGAAGAAAGGAGCTAGAGCAATAAATTGCGTCAAAAATAAAAACCACCTTTGTCTTCTGTCTCTGTCAAAATTTCAACTTCACAGGCTTCTTTGGGGCTTTGCAGCCAAGGGAAACATCTGGCCAGAGGCTGGGACAACCCGGTCCACGGCCACCGAGCCCACAGCTTAGAGGACAGTGATGAGAATCTCAACTGCACATTTTCCCCTTGTGACTTTAACGCCGAATTGTTCCGACCCAGGGTGACCAGTGAGCTGAAGGCTGCTACATATTTGGGAAGAATTAGCCTGTTGCTCCCCCTCCCCAATAAAACAGGATTTACATAGCCAGCGTTGCCTCATCTTAAATCGCTCTAAAAAAACTTCTTTTCTGTCTCAGTCTGTTGTAAATGTGGGGGTTACGGGAACATGGTGGGAGTGACGAGGACGCCTTGCTGCCTAATTTTATTACTTTAATGTGCTTCAGTGCTAGGATGTGCCAGCGAAAATAAAGGCGAAGATACGCCACCTCCATAGCCCATTATTGAGCAATAATAGGAACGACGGTCTTGGCTGTATTCATTAGCAGACAAGATGATGGGATAATATGCAGATATTAGGGGTGGGTAACTGACACTGTCGCCATAATTGGGATGCTCTAGCCTATGAAGTTTTATTTCCCAATGCTGATAATTCTCTCCAGCTAATTGCACTCTGCCCTGAAATTTCTCAGCAGGGTTCCCAGCCTTCAGGGGAAGTTTTTGTATGTACACATTTCTGATAAAATCCAGTTAAGCCGTTGGAGAGATCAGAATGTCATTCATTTCCAGCAAAGACCTAGGTGCTTGGATAACCCAGAACTGTAGGGCTGCCTTTTAAATCTGACTTTTTGGAGCATCTCCTATGACAGTTCTCCAGAGAAGAACGGGAAATGCCTGTGACATATTCTGAGAATCCACACCACTTTGAGGACAGTACTAATCTGCTGGGTCCTGGCCTGTACCCATTCCCTAACACAGAGCCCCCAAAGTGTTCGTGGAAAGGTCCAAATGGTGACTTAATGTCAGCGGTTCATCTTTACCGCGGGCCCCATTTAAGGCCTTATTTAAGTCTCAACGGATTAATTTGTGGAATTGTGGAATATTTTATTTTTACATTTCCTGTATTTTTGCTTCAGGCAAATGACCTCTCCTTTGGCTTGGATTTATAGGTACAGGCCACCACCCACAAGGCCACCTTCCACAAAACTGCCCACCACTGCCTTCACCAGACCAGATGGACTTGATGAGGCGGTGATTGCTCTGCATATCCTTGGTGCCTCCTCAGCAACCCACCCTCCCGCTCCCCTCCAAGGAGTGTACACCTGCCATCCTGACTTCCCAACTTCTCGGCTCAATCTTTCTTCTTTCTAGAAAATTCTATGTGGCCTTCAATGGCAGGCATATTCTGCAAAGTAAGCATGTTAACTCTTCCCAAATACCGTGAAAACAATGTAGGGAGGAGAGGGAAGATAAAGGAAGACGCAATACGCGTCAGTATTATTTTCACTGCTCTTTTTCTGATGACTGGAGGTCACCAGGGCAGTAGAAGGTGCACCCCGGGCACAGAGAAGCCCTCCAGTTTGTGCAGGAGCAGGAAAAAGGACCTGGACTGTGGTGGGGGAAGTCTGGGGGAACATGGCTCCATCGCAGTGAAGAGGAGAAAGTCAGGAACGATGGGCTGCTGTTTGCAACGTTCCGGAGCAAGTTTAGATGGAGTAAAACCACAGCTAAGGAGAGGAGCTAAGGAAAGGGTCAGGCAGCAGTTAGCTGTGCAAGGCCACAGTCAGCTCCCTTCCCAGAGGAACCTGGGCCCAACGAACCAGCCAGGGGTCTATCTGGTGGCAGGATCTGTCTACTTTCTGCTGCTCTAATAAAATATCAGACCGGGTGATTTACAAAGAGAAGGAATGTCCCCCTCACAGTACGGAGGCTGGAAAGTCCAGTAGCAAGGTGGCAGCTACTGCTGAGAGGCTTCTTTCTACATCCTAGCATGGTGGAGGGCATCACATGGAGACAAAGGTGGGTGGGAGGGTGAGGGGGAGAGGGGGAGGGAGAGAGAGAGAGAGAGAGAGAGAGAGAGAGAGAGAGAGAGAGAGAGAGAGAGTGCGCTTTCATGACCAAACCCCTAATCCACTCCCATGACAGCATTCCCATTCCTGAGGGTAAAGCCTTTATGACCTAAGCACCTCTTAAAGGCCCCACCTTGCTTGAAACAGAGGTACGCACTTGTAATCCCTGCACTCTGGGAAGCTGAGACAGGAGGATTGCAAGTTCATGCCAAGCTTAGGCAACTTAATGACCTAGAGAAAGCCTGTCGCAAAATTTAAAAAGATTTAAAAAGGACAGGGGATGTAGCTCAATGCAAAGGCCTTGGGTTCAGTCCTCAGAAAATTAAAAAAAAAAAACAAAATAGCAACAAGAGTTTCAGAGGGGACCTTTCAATTAGAGCAGCATTGACCCAAGGGAAGGTTGATCCCAGGACAGCCAGACAGAGTTCCAGGGACTCAGACGGGAAACGACTGCCTTCCTCCACATCCCACCTACCACCCTCAATTCCTCCCGCTGGCCTTTGGCAACAGCCTCACACACCTCAGAACCTGGCAGCTGTACACAGAGTTCACAGCCAAGCACGAAGGTCTCAGCCCGCAAGCCCGAGAGTCGTCCCTCCTGAAGTCCGTCCAGAGCAGCCTGCACTTTCCCTGGGCTGTCTGTGGAGGCCACGGGCCCCTTTCCTCAGCACACGTGGTGCAGGCCCATCAGAGTGCGGGTTTAACAAACGAGCCCCTGCACTTAATGTGCGTGCTGTGAACGCAGCCCGGGGGAGCCGCAGGGCAGTCAGCGTGTGCCAGGGTCCATGGCAAGTCACCGCCCTCCAGGCCTCCAGCCTGCTCCACCTGTCTCTGTCCTGTGCCGTGGCCTGGAGCAGAGACACTGCCCCATCCCTGGGAGAGGGCCCAGCAAGAGGGGAGGGGACAGTGCTTCTGGGACTACTGGGAGAGGCGGGGTCTCCTTAACCCTCACCACGGTGTGTGTCTGGGGTCATGGGCCCATCTTTCTTTATTACAGCTGCTCCCGCAAGCCCTGGCAGCTGCAGGCACACAGGAGACACCAGAAAAATGACCACAGGTCAGCGTGCAGTTGGTGCAAAGAACGGGAGCCTGGCGCAGCCCAGCCTGCCTTGCAGCACCTCCTTGCTATTTCTATGCAGCGTCACTATCCACGCACACTCTCCCCTTCTGAAACCCAAGCCTCACTGCTAAGGGATCGGCCAGGGCCAGTCACATCGGAAGGAAGGGAAGGAGCAAGAAGTGGGAGTCTCACAAGACTGAGGGGCATTGAGCTCGTTGGGTCTCTCAGAAGCAAAGCGTTCCTCACACCCTTCTATTTCCAGGCCTCTGCTTTAACGGCGATGACTTGACATCAATATTTAAAAATAGGGGCTGGGGATTTAGCTCGGCGGCACAGCGCCTGCCTGGCAAGCACAAGGTCATGAGTTCGGTTCCCAGTACCGGAAAACCACCCCCCCAAAAAAAAAAAATTTAAAAATAACCAAGACCTCCTGACTTTGGATCACTCTATTTTGAGTAATTCTATAAATTAGAAAACTATAACGTTCCCCCTGCCCCCAAGTTGATGTTTCTATCTTTAAGTCACAGCAAGTTTCTCTGAGACAACATGGTCGAGAAAGTGGGCTCAGGGGTCAGCCTGGGAGAGGCCATGAACTTGGACCTCGCTACCAGCTAATCCTGTGCCCGGGGCAATTCATTAGCTTTCCCCCCAGCCTTAGTTTTCCTGTTTAAAAAATGGAGCTAAGAACACTGACCTACTGGGATATGTTGGGCATCCAATAAATGTAGCTATTATTGTCATTATCGTCATTACCCTTCCAAACACAAGCAACCAGAACAGACAGTTATAGATTTAGGGTATTTTTTAACAAGCCTCAATTAGTGTGACTTTCATGCCAGATGGTATAGCCCTTAAAAAGTTGTTTTTTTTTTTTACCCTCTCTCTTTCTCAAAAAGTGAACATCTTATCCTGACCATAAGTAAAGATTAAGAACGAAAGTCCTTTTCTGAGTCGCAGAGCACATAGGTCTTCAGCCTCGTGTCTGAGCCTCACAGACCTCTCGGCGAAAGTGAGGGGAGAGAACATCTGGAGGACTTGACCACCACAGGCTGACCAGCACAAGGGAAGACACGGCACCCAGATCTCTCCCATAACAAGAAAAAGGCCGGTGTCCTTCCTGGCTTCTGGAGTCGGCACGGAGGGCGCCTGACAGGGGACAGGTATCTTTGGTCTACCTCCCCCTGAGAGAGAGCGATTTCCCAGGAGTGAGAGGAGAGAGCCACCAAACCCCATCAAGACAGTGGCTTAACATGAGAATGAGATTGGTTTTGAAGGACACGGCCTTCAGAAAGAATCAAGTTCTGAGGCGAAACTTTCAAGCTGATCACTGCACTCATTGACCACCTGCTCTGATTTCAGTGTGGTACTAAATAATGGGTGGGTGTTACCAGATTCAATCTCCTCAAAATCTTATAAGATATGTCTTGTTATTCTTCCCATTTCACAGATGAGGAAAGTGAGGCCCAGAGATATGTTAACCTGCGTGCAGATGCACACAGCTGAACACATTTCTGTCTTGCTCTCCCACACTGGAGGCAGCCTCAGGGGCTCAGGAGGGAACTCTGCCCAGCCCTTTTCCTGGACATCAGGGCTTCCCTAGCACAGCACAGCACAGTGCCTTTGAAACCACTCTTGTCCAGGCTCGAGGGCCCACAGCGGCCCTCACCAGGGCAAGCTGCACACAGCTCTCTGTCTGCATGGGATCTCCAATCCCTCTGAGCCCAGGAAGGGTTCATCCCATAAGACACCATTTCTCCTAGCTCACCCTGCTGGCAGGTTATCTAAGTCGCCCTGGAATCCATTGCTCCCAGGCAGTGTGACTTGGGCAGGTTACCTGGCCCCCAGGGCCTCTCCCTCCCCGTGTATAATGCACGGCTCACAGTACCTGCCGCTTAGAGATGTTACCCTTGAGACACACAGAACATAGGGATACTTGGTACCTGGATGCATTCCTCCTCCTCTTCCGCCTTCTCCCCCACCTCCTTTCTTCTCTTATCTCCTTCCCTTCCTCTTTCCTACTTTCCTCCTCCCTTCCTACCTTCTCCCTCCTCCATCCCTCTCTCCTCTCTCCTTGGCCCCCTCCCCCGCCTTCCTATATCCTATACCTGCCCATCAAGCCAGTGTCTCTCCTGCATGCTGTCCTTTTTGGGGCCAACTGCAACATTCTTTTGGGGCCATGTCACCGTCCTAACTCCCCGCCCCCCCGTCTACCTGCTACCATGTAGTACACTGTCCTCCCTTTACGTCTTTCTGTGACCTGTTCTCTTTCCCTTTCTGAGTCCTTGCTGACAACAGCACTGGTTCTGCCTGGTGTAGCACCCAGCTGCTCTGCAGAAGTTTCCTGTTGGTGACCGTCCTTTGAGGCAGCACCACGTCAGCCTTCTGCAGTGCCTCCCACCAGCACCGGCACATGCGCTCTGCTCGCCTCCACCGGAACCTCAGCACAGGTGAGTGGCTCAGACCACACAGCAGTGCCGGTGACACCCCAGCTGAGGGCCGGTCAGCTCCTGGGAGGGACAAACAGGGAGAAGGCCCACGGAGGTGCAGGAAGAGGAGGGACCCCTGATCTACACAGAGCTGGCTGTCAGCTAGGGACAGTGTCGCCCATCCCAGCTGTCCGGCCACCTGCAGGGAAGCCTGCTGCTCATGCTCAGCTCGACCCCAGAAGCAGGGGAAATTGGTGGTGAGTTCAGAGGGCCAACATCTCCCAGAACCACCCATCGCAGGGTGCCCAGACACCAGACCAAAGAGCGCCCCTCAAGGGGCCCCGACACTGGCACCTCCTCACTTTTAAGTTCCTAAATTGCTCTCCCTGCTTTCGCTTTGATCTTCCACGCAATTTCTGGGATTAAAAAGACACAGTTGAACCTCTGTCCAAGCCAAGTAGGAAGACCTTCCAGGCACCCCCTAGCCATTGGCAGCCGGTGAGCGCTGGGTGCCTTGGTGCCCCAAATGTGTCTCCTCTGGGAGTTTAGGGTTGAAAGATCAGTATCAATTCACCCACGTTACATTGGAATTTAGCTCCCACCTCTCCTTGTAAAAAGAAGATTCGTAATTAGATGCATCTTCACAAAATAATATCCCTGAGGCCTTAAGAAGGCTAAAGGTTCCAGCTCTGTTTTACAAATGCGATTATGAACCAAAAGAAGCCTCCATTGCAAAAGAATAATAATGATGATAATGATAATGATGGTGACAGCGCCTAACACATACATAGCAGTTACTCTGTCCTGCTCACGGGTCCAAGCGTTTTACTCATATTAAGCTCAATTAATCCTAATAACTACCCTATCAGATGTAGGTGCTATCACCATCTCCGTTTATGCGTGAGAAGACACTGCGAGGTACAGAAACTTGCCCAGGGCTACACCGCAGGAGCTAAACCCAGGTAGTCAGCTAGAACCAACCCCGAGTCACAACCTGGGTGAAGGGAGGGGCTTCCCACTTTCCCTCCGCAGGGACCTTGCCCGAGCAGTGGGCCTCCGCTGGTTCATTTCTCCCATCTCTGTGCATTTAGGACTAGAGATGGCTTGCAAGAATCTTAAGGATAAACACAAGAGAACAGATCACAGACACAGGTTAAAAAGCACCAGAGGCATAGTGGTAGGGACAGAAAATGGACCTGGGTTGAGGTTGTCAAATGTGTGTGCCTTGTGCATTGGGGAAGAAGGAAGATGACATTTGACAGCCCCAGTGGGTGACTTCAGTGGCCATGTGCGACAACATCTGCAAGAAATCAGGGTGACAATGAGGCTGACTTTGCAACCTCCGTTCCTACCCCTCGAGCGCAATCAGTGCTTCTGCCTGGTTATTAACAGACACCGCCCCCACTCCCTGCCCTGGCACCAGGCAGGACTGGTATCCACCTGTAGAAACTGGGGAGTCCTGCAAAGCTGCAGACTTGGCTGGACTGTCCCTCCTCTGCTCCCAACGGGGCGGGCAGGCCTAGGGTCTTCTGAGGGAGACTTGTTGAATCTGCTGTAGTGCAGGCTGTTACAGCCCCAAGTAGCATGATTCATGTCTCTGGCTAACAGAGTTTGGGTCTAGAAATTTTATAAGGCAGGTAAAACCAATGCCTGCACAGGCCCTGAGTAGTTTCCATTGAAACCACTCAGCTAGCACTAGCTAAGGCCATTTATTAGGGAGGAAAAATACTTTTCAGACTTGCTCTGAAAGAACCAGCAAAAGCCAGTAGGGCAATCCCAGAGCACCCAGGAAAATAGCAAGCAACTCTCCTTCTAAACAAGCCCACCCTGTGCCATGACCTGACATGATAATGACAACATGTGAGAGAACAAACTCTAAGACTATTTACTGGTACAGTGGACAGCATAAAAAAGTGAGATCTTCTCCCAGCGATAGTCAGGAAAGATCTGACCGGGCAGGGAAGTATGGTTCAGATGGAGAATGTCTTCCACCGTGCCTGTCCTGCCTTAGAACTGGCTGACCATGGACTGAACCCTCTAAAACTCATGAGGCAAAATAAACCTCTCCTCCTTGAAGGGGCAGGTGGCAGGTGTTAGGTCCCATCCAGGAAGAATGGTCAGAGAGATGAAATGTTATTGGCTATGAGGACAGAGGAAGGGGTCAGGAGGCAAGGAGTGCAGGCAGCCACCGGCAGCAGGTGAGCATGTGGACTCTCCCTGGGAGCCTCCAGAAAGGAACCAGCCCTGCAGATGCCCTAATTTTAGTGCAGCAAGATGCACTAAAAGCCTCATGGTTCTGACCAACAGAACTGTAACATAATGAATTATTTTGGTTTGTTTTGCTTTGCTTTGCTTTGCTTTGCTTTGCTTTGCTTTGCTTTGCTTTGGTTTTTACGGTACTTTGTAGTTTTTTTATTTTGAGACAGGGTCTCACTAAATTGCCCAAGTGCATCTTTAACTCTCAGTTTTCCTGCTTCAACCTTCTCAGTGCTGGGATTACAAGAATTTGAGCTGTCTCAAGCCTTCAAGTTTGCTGCAGTTTGTCACAACAGCGAGAGAAAACTCACATAGCTCAGTTCCCATACGGGACTTGTAAACCTTTTTAAGGCAGTTCAACAGGTCACCTGGCAATCAGCTACACAGCGGAGAAGCCCTGAAGCAGGTAGCACTGTGTCTAGAAACTTCCTGCACAGAGCTTCTTCACTCATTTGCCAGGAGTCTGCGCCATGACCGCAGGCACCGCCCACTCCCGTCAAGCCAAGACCCAGGTCCCTGTGTGGACTCACGATCTCCGATAACTGTTTTGACCTGGAGCACAGGGGGGCCTGCATACTCCTCCCCATCACAGCTGGGGCCCCAACTCTGGAGAACAAGCCTCAGACGGAGCTCTCGAATGGGATCCAGGCAGCCTTCCTCCAATTATTTAACTTGGCAAGACTCGTCTCAGAGTACATATGGCCAAAAATCTAACAGGGCAAGTCCCAGACCTGCACCTCAAGAAGACTCCACCTGAGACACTTTGCTCTTTTTTATCTTAGTTCTTTAAGAATATTCCCAGACCTGGCTTCAGATGTCAAGTTGTGGGAACGCTTCAAGAGTCCATTAGTGCCCCCTAGTGGCCATTAGATGCACTTTCAGATTTACTCCCCGCCCCCTTCACCACGTCCACCTGTAATTAAATTCTGATGGAAAATGTCACTAGCTGTTAGCCCCGGCAAGGAACTAAACCATCGAGGTTTACCCTGGACCTGGAGGCTTCCTGCTACATAGGGTTTCCAGTTCTCAAAACAAGAAAGTCTGGGAAAACTAGACAAGTCGTTCTCCCCAGCCCTGACAAGCCTCCTGGACCTCAGAGAATTCTACCCTAGGTACCATAAACACTGAACCCAAACACAGCTGGCGCCTGCGTGTTGTGGATCTTGCTGGGTGGGGTGGTGTACACTTACAGTCTCAGCCGCTTGGGAGGCTGAGGCAGGAAGATGGCAAATTTGAGGCCATCCTGGGCAACTTAGCGAGACTCTGTCTGAAAATAAAAAGGGCTGCGGAGGTAATTAGTGGCTGAATACCCCTAGTTTGATTCCCAATATCACAGAAAAGTGCATCTTAATTTTAAGTTAGCAGCTAGACAGTGCACACTAGCTCATGTTAGGAAAATGATCATTTAAGCTCTACAAATTATTTCTCCACCCTCACTGAAGAACTGATGCTGGGGGTACTGGGAGGAACCACAGGGGGTGAAAGGAGAGGGTCACCCCATACAGTGGGCAGAGCAGATGGTAGAAAGGTAACCCTAATTATCTCTAAGTATTAAAATCCAGCTTTCACAAGTTGTTCAGAATTCTCCAGCTCTGCAGTAGACCCCTTCAGGAACATGTTTCTTCCTGGCGGTGGAAGTGGGTACCTGCTTTCTCTTCATTTCCCTTTGGAAACTTTACAACTCTAAAGGAGGCCAAATGCCTGGAGCTGTCTATTAACAAAGTGCAGGACTTTATACACACGCTGGTTGGTTTCAATGACCAATATGAGAGTTCTCTGCAGCTGGAAGCTGGGAACTCCATAGGCTTTTTGCTCAGATAGAAACCATGCAGTAAATCATAAATATCTCGGGGCTGGGGATTTAGCTCAGCGGCAAAAGCGCCTGCCTGGCAAGCGCAAGGTCGTGAGTTCAGTTCCTGGTACCGCAGAAAAACCAAAAAAAAAAAAAAAAATCATAAATATCTCAAGGATTCATAAGGTAATTATTACAAGACAGGGTCTAGGGCCACTGTGAATTTTAGAATGCTTCCCTTTTAGTATTAAAAGATGGCAGAAAGTCCCAGGCTTCCGGTTAACTTTTAAGTGATTGCCTCTATGTATATATGTAGGTGTGTGGTATGATTTGCAAGATCTGAAGGAATCCACTTGTCTAAAAATGCCCCCACCAGACTTCCACAAAGACCTGTATCCCAGAGAGCTATCTTTTAAAAAGCTTCAGTCTGTCCAGCTGAGTGTGTCCTTTCCAGAGCCAATCTTCAAGAGGCCATCAGCTCCAGTGACCGCTAACCTTTCCAGGAGGGAAGAATCTCCCCTGCTCCCCATCCACAAACCAAAAGGTGCACTTTTGAGACCTTTTCACACCTTTCTACAAGTGACACCTTCCCTCAGGTGTCTGATGAAAGGGCAAGGCCGGGTGAGCACTCCTGTCTTCTCCACAAACTTCATGTCGTAAAGATGCGTTGGTCAGCTCTCGCGCCAAAACATTTCAGGTGGTTTTGAGCAACCACCCTCATTGCTATAGCTGGTCACCACAGCTATGAAGTAAATGCGCAATCTCATATTAAAACACAATACTGAAAAATAGCAACCTAGAAGATGAAGTAGTTTGGTTTCCAAACTGGAAGTTCTTCATAAATCTTTTGGATCACATGTTCTTTGAAAACTTCTGCTTCCTTTTAAAGGGCAACTAGAACAAGAGCCATTTCTGGTCAGTTAGGGAATTAGTTTCCCCCGCAGTTGTCCTGCCTAATGGAAGAACTTCCTCAGCAGCAAACAAACAAACAAACAGCACAGATGGAACTGCTTGTAAAGGAGACAGGCGAATGGACAATGCACTGTGGGATCGCACTCTACATCACAGTCCAATGGCGTGGGATTTTTTATTTAAATACACACTTAGTAAATTCTGCCCTTTGGCTTCATGTCTAAGAGAGCCATACCAACCTGCTGATTTCTCCCCCGGGCTCCTTTTTTCCTGGTCATGGAGATGTGAAGATAAGCCTGCTTTACTAAACCCAAGCCTCAGATTTCACAGGCATTGGGCTCAAAGCAAATGTCATTTTGGTTTGAATGCTGTCACTGGGTGCAAATGCTGTCACTTTGCTCAGTGAGAGGAAACCAAAGAATCAACCAGGTGTGCAAAATATGATTTTATGTGTAAAATATGAAAAGGTTACTTTAAGCTTTAAAAAAAAAAGAAAAAAGGAAAATCAGAACCAGACTTTTTTAAAAGTGTGTAGTTTAGGAAATGTACTAAATTTTACTAGAACTATATTTGGGCTGACTATTCCCATTATAAACAACTAGACATCATTTTTCATTTCTTTATGGTCACTAAATCTAAGAATTGCAAGTTCAAGGGCTCCTGGATCACAGATAATTAGTTAGCTAAACTTGGAAGTTCTTTGACAATGACAGTTCCATACTATAGATGTCAGCAATTTAAATAGAGAGTTGTAGGATATTTCAGACATTGCAGATTTATCTGGAAGCTTTACCTTCCCCCATTTCCCACTCAGGCCTGGCGGGAGCAATGCAAGGGGAAGGCCCCTGGCCCAAGGCCCAAAGGGGTCAGCTGTTCTCCAAACAAGGACAAGCACAGCTGGCTGGCCAACGCGAACACCGAGCTTTACTAGAAGGAAGTCGTTTCTATGCTCCATGTTGTCTTTGGCAAGCAGTGTAACTCCCTCCTACCCTCAGCCCTGGGAAAAGAGAAGAGAGGAACCAGCTGTTTCAGGATCCTAACCCTGACCCAGCCTGAGACCATCTTCTTAGAATCCCCACAGCTGTCAGGCGTGGCGGCACATGCCTGTAATACCAGCCTTCTCAAGGCTGAGGCAGCAGGATCGCCCAGAGTTTGAGGCCAGTTTGTGCTACACAGTGAGCTGAAGGCCAGTAAGACCTCGTCTCAAAAAGAATCCCCACGCCCAAGTGGAAGAGTAAAACATGCAAACTCCCCTTTTCAAAGGGGGCGGTTCTATGACTAGGAACCCATATCCCTAACAGGCAAAACTGCACAAAAATAATTATTTTATGGAATTTCAAATACTCAAGACTCACTGAATCAGTGAATGAAAACATGAGTCAATCAATCACCAAAAACATGTGGCCAATCAGCACCCCAGGGCACTGTGAATGGAAATGCTCTGTATCCTAGACACGAGAGCATGTCCTCAAGGCTGAAGGTACAGTGACCGTGGACAAGATGAAAAGAGTTGGGTTCCAGAGTTTCACCCACTTTTCACTACTCCAGACCTAGTTTTGAGTCCTTGTTGTGTTGAGAACATTCTGGAACCCAACCTCCAGTGTTGGGTGTTGGAGCAATACAGAACCTAAACTCACTTCAAAATGATTCCTTGTGAATACGGTGTATAATTTTAAGGAGTTTTTAATTCTTTCCATTTTTATTCAAATGCCCTTAGTGTAGTATTAATAAATAATGCTCAACAAATCCAATAGCCATTTGACAGAGAGCGCCAGTCCATATTGTGGCTAATCTACAAAATAAATCCAGGGAAATATGATGTCAGTAGAATTTAAGTATTGGTTGGTTTCCCCACAGAACTATGGTATCACAGAGGATTGTTTTCTCCGCCAAGGGTCGAAGGAATAACTTTTACAAAAGTTCCCAGTCAGCCACAACACCGAGAGGTGGGTGTCCTAAGGAACACAAATTGCTCTAAAGCATAAATAAACCTTAAGGGGAAAGAAAAAAAAATAAGGTAAAACAAATGCAAACTCCACAAGGAACATCTATTCATAGTAAGTTTATAATTAAGTTCACAATTTCTATAAGGGAAAGGGGCACTGTGTTCATCACCTTTTCATTGTTGTGAGTGAATACCTGAAAAAACAACTCTGAAAAAGAAAATTTAGTTTAGCTCATGGTTTCAGACGCTTCAGTCCATGATCAGCTGGCTGCACTGCTTTGAGGCCTGCAGCAAGGCAGAAACATCATGGCAGGAAGACGTGGTAAATGAAAGCTGCTCACCTCCCGGCAGCTAGGAAACACGGTAAGGGAGACAGTGCTGAAGAAATGACATACTCGTCAAAGGCACAAATCCAGTGAGTAAGCTCCTCTAACTGGGCACCACCTCCTACTAACCCATTCAGGTATGAATTCATCAGTGAGTTACCATCAGGATTAACCCTCAAAAGTACCAAGAATTCTGAAGCATATAAGTCCTAAGAGAGTGATCAAGATGCTGACGTGGTAAATCCAATAGCAGTTTGACAGAAAGCACCAGTCATTACTGTCTAAGTTTCTAACTAATTTCACAATTTCCATAAGGGACAAAGATGTCTTCATAAGGGACATGGAATACAGGAAGCCCTCTTTGGGGAGAGCTTGGCATTGTATCCCTCAGAATTTGATACTCCAATTTAAATTCTGTTTCCAGCTCTCCCTGAGAGACTGAGGAAGGAGCATCAACCAACAGCAACAACTAACAAAATCCCAGGGCAGAAATAAGGCTCCTTGCAGATTCAGCAAGTTAATCTGTTAAATGGATGAGTTCTCTCTCTTGCCACACTTAGGAGGGATGAAAGAAAAGGCTATGGTGGGTTCCACCAAAAGGCTATTAGAAGTGAAGCCATGCCTATTTTAGAAAAGAATAATTCAGGAAAATAAAGAATAAAAGTAATTTCTTATGAAACAAATGAAAGGCCACACAGTGGATAACACTTTCTACAGTGACTTTGACTTTGTTGATACAACCACTGCCTTAGGGTGTCTGTCCCCTGAAAGTGGAGAGCTACATTTATTTCACGGCGTTGGTGAACTGTGTTACCAGTTTGCTTGCTCCTGGCCATAGAGGAGCTGACGATCTACCAGGAAACAGGTCTCTCACTCTACATATCCTAGAACTTAGAAGTAAGTTTATTCATCATTGCACCTAAATCCTAAGGAATATATTGTAGACCTTAAAACTGAAACATGGGTCTGAACTTTTCAAAAGACTTCCTAATCCTCAGTATAGTCCCAAGTGTGCATAGCATTTATTCCTTTCAACTGTTATAACAATTAATTTATTAGTAGCTGGATTAAGTGGTCAACCCACAGAGCTTAATTATGGACCCACACAGCTCCCAGCTATAAACTCTAGCAAAAGGCTTAGTGATCACTGTTCACAGCAGGTGGAATCGAGTGGTATAAAGCACGGGAACAAATGAAATGGCCCTTGCCACGTTGTCTCCTATATGAATTATGCTTGAAAAATGCCAAGCATAATTTAATCCTGATTTAATAATATGGCATGAAACCAACTGAAGCTTTTGCATGGAGATGAAAAGCTTATTTCCTTGTAAAATTCTCACGAGGAATTATTACAACAAAGGAACATCTTGTTCTGAAAAGCCTGCTGAATAATGCAGCCTGTTGTTATACACCCCGGTGGTTTATGTTCTTGAATGACAGAGTATTCCAATCCCTATAGTGACTCAAAAGGGAAAAATGCAGCAAGAAGGGAAAGGACTGACAAGAGAGACTCCTTCACTCCGCTTGGTCCCCTCTAACTGCTTTAAACCATTCCATGCCTCCCACCTTGGTCCTTTCTTCCTACCCATCCAGATTTCCCCAATGTGGAGGAAACAAAACTTACATGCTCCAGTCACCAAGTGCTGTGTAACAAGCTACCCCAAATTTAGCCCCCTAAAATGCCACTTCCTGATATCTCATAATTTTGCAAGTCAAGAAATTATCAAAGTTTCCTGAGTGATCTTTCTGTCTCATGCAGCACTGACAAAGCTCACCCAGTTAGACTCAACTGGTGGATGGCCTGCAAGGAGGATGAGATAGATAGCTTCACACAGGTCACCCTGCATCTTGCAGGCATAGCCAGAAGACTGTGCTCAGCCTGGATTACTGAATGGAGCATCTAAGGTGACCTCTTCCTTCATGGTGACCTCAGGATGGTCAGTGAAGCTATGTGTCCTTTCATGAGAAAAATTCGTCTAACATCACTCATGCCATTATTCTACTGATTACCAAGAGTCACAAAGGTCAAATCATATTCTGAGGGAGGAAATGAGAACCCAGTTCTTAATGACAACCACTCTAAACAATGTGCTGCCATTTTAAATATAGTAGACTATATGGTTCCAAGGTGTGCCCAAGTGTTCAAATCATCTACTTACAGATCCAGTTCTTCCCTCATTTGAAATGGTTAAAGAAAACATTAGCAGTGCCTAACAATATCAGAGTCACTATTTTATATTCAGTGATGGGCAGAGCTTCATATCTATAGCACTTATTTTGCCAAAACTCAGTAACTAGGGCAATCTTTATTGCTGTTATTTCAATTCAAAGAATCAAAACACACTGGTTAAATGGTAGCTAGCAAAGAATTTTCCCCTCCATATCTGATGTGCTAATACCTCTGAGTTTTCTTAGGCATTGAATTTTTAAGAGTTAAGTGACACTAAGAAGCCACTGAGTGTAACCCAAAACTTCTAGTCTATTCATGGGAACAGAATTAGAGGCATCCGACCTGGAGTTAAAACAAAATGAACAAAGTTGGGGGAGAGATTCCATCTTCCCAGGGTTCTTTGAAGTCGCCTCCAGAGCTCTGACACCAAAGACACCAAAAAGTGTTAATTTTCCTCATTTAAGGAGAAAACCCGGTGTCTCTAGATCTCCAGACCCATGACGCCTTTCTTCTGTGCAGCCTTCAAAGCACATGATACCCATAATGTGTCCAGTGTGTCAGACACTGTGTGGACACTGTCCTAAGGGCCACTGTGTGGCCCAAACGAAGGGAAGAATGGCCTCCCTGCTCTGGCTCCACACCCCTGCATGCCACTGCAGCTAGAGTGGGACCAGAGTACTGCTGGGGACACTACCAGGATGCATGAAGAGCTCCTGCCTAGGGGAATGCAGCATCCTAAACCTCCAGAAGGTGAGAAAAATACAAGCATAAAGCCTTGGGTAAACGGCACCAGGGTTTCTCCACCCCTCCGCAGCCAGCCACCTTCTCCAGCAGAGAGTCCCATTGTGTGGAAGGCAGAAACAGGCAGGATATGAAAGAGACCCCAACCATCATTCTTCTCCAGGATGAGTCTTAGGTCACACATTCAGAAACAAAAAGGGAGTCCTGGGATGCATGTATATCTGATAGGCACTGTATTCATTCTCCTTTGTTAAAACCAGAGATGACAGAAACGGGAGGTGATCCAGATCGTTGCTCACC
This sequence comes from Chinchilla lanigera, assembly GCF_000276665.1. Lineage (NCBI taxonomy): Eukaryota > Metazoa > Chordata > Mammalia > Rodentia > Chinchillidae > Chinchilla > Chinchilla lanigera. The sequence continues at coordinate 34,012,453 of NW_004955407.1, read as the reverse complement.
CACCCCCTGCCTCGACTTTGGTACTAGAATGATGGTGCTCTGTCTTCCTCTACACCACTCTGCTCTTCAGCTGTATCCCTCACTCACGTCTCCTGTCACAGACACAGTAAATACAAACATGATTTTTCCTGTACCACAGTATTTGAATAGCTAAAACACTGTCCCCCGACACAAGCCAACATCTGTGAGTACAATTTAATTTGAGAAATACTGTTGGTTCAGGTGAAGGATGTTAGGGGATAGCTTTCTGTTCTAGCAAATATATAATAAAAAATGGGTTAAATCCTGCTGCCTAGGGTGGTAGCCATGCTTCTACATGGCTGTTATTCACGTGTCCATCCATGGTACACAAGGATAGGTAAATCTATTCATTGTGCGACAAATGGGTCATCCTCAAGGTAGGGGACCCAGAGCCCAAATCTCTCCTTGCTATAGTTTGGATCTGAATAGCCTCCATGGGCCCTTGTAATAAAGGCTTATTCCCCAGCATGGAGCTGCCAGGTGACTGTAGAACCTTTCAGAGTTGCAGGCTAACAGGAGGTCTTCAGGTCACATGGGTGTGCCCTTAAAAAGTACTGAGGGATTCTGACCCCCTTACTGCCCTGTTTTTCACTCCCTGACCATGAGGCAGACAGCTTTGCTCCGCCACATGCTTCCCACTATGATGTGCTGCCTCACCACAGGCCCGAAGGCAACTCATCTTGGACTGGACCCTCCAAAACTGAGCCAAAGTAAACCTTTTTTCTCTGTAAGTCAATTAGCTCAGGAGTGTGTTATAGTGACAGGAAGCTGATGAACACACCTTTTGACAGTGGTCACTGCTCAGCTACCAGCATGCTAGTCCCACTGGTTCCATTCCAACCGTCTGTGCTCCACCTCTTTGTGCTTTGTCTTTCTAGGTCCCTCTCCAGTCTGAAGCACTAAAAAGTAGCAGCTAACTTTATCGTCATCACTGTTATACCCTAGCCCCAAGTGCAATGCCTGATGCTTGGCAGCTAATCAATAAATATTTGTTTTCAGTATAGACTGGGTCCCAAGCACCATTGGTTAAATTGGGAAACTGAAAAGCAACTTTTATTTCTCCCCACACCAATAGACTCGAATTTATGTGAACAAACAAGGACAGAAAGGGAGAGAATCAGCAAGTGGAAGAGAGAGTCCACAAACCTAGTAAAAATTTACAGTTAGAGAATATTTTCAGTATAGTTATTTCTTATACACATATAAAATTAGATGGAATCCTCTTAGGCTGAGTCAGTATATATCAAAACAGTCTGTATTTTTCAACAGACCTACTACCTCAGAAACTTCCCACTGATCTTCTCAAGCTATCTATGATCGTTAAGTATTCATTTCTTCCTCCTATTTAGCAAACACAAGCTATGGATAACTTTCCTGATCCTCCACAATTCACTGGGCCTCTGTGAAGAGATTTCTCATCATTCTCTGTGAGTTCTGGCCAATTCTTTCAGCAGATGGAAGCACAAATGCATAAACATTTGGCTAGGAGACCACCTTAGAGACATTATGTTGCTATTACTACATCACAGATGATATTTTCATAATGGTTTTGATTTGTGGGTATTACATTTACTTCAGTAGATCACACACCAAGATCAAAGTGATCCACCAACATTTTCAGATGGGATACTGTGGGCATGAAATGATCTCACTCCCCACAAAGTTCAAACTCTGTGATGCACAGGACTTCTTACCCTGTAACAGAGAGTTACATTCTGAATGTGGATGTGCTTGATAAAGCATACCTGCTAATTAAAAGGAAAAGAAGAAATTCAAGGCTGAAAATGAGTAATCCATCAGGATTTAAGAAGTTATAGAACATAAAGCACAACAAAGCACTGAAAGATTCCAGTAAACAAAGGTGAAGATTGCAAGAGTGTTATCGCAGGCGGTGCTTCATTTTCCCATGTATCAATTACAAGAAGTTACTAAGATAAAGAGACTAAGTCACCTCAGTGCCAGCAGTCAACACATTCCCATGAAAATAATGGCAACACGCATTAAACTTAAAACTGTAAAAACCACCCTGATGTTGTGAGGGTACAGAAACAGGTGGCAGGCTGGATTTGACCTGCAAGTCATAGTTTGCTTACCACTGGTCTAACCAGACTTGCCATGTCATTTCCCTGTGCCTGAGAAAGGTCTAGAAGTGTGGTGCATTGAAGTCACCTCGGGTAATGATGCGGAAGGGAAAATCTACTGCCAGTTCTCTGAGGTGGAGTTCTCCCCTCCGAGGAGAGAGAAATAGATGAGAAAAAACCCTGTCTCATCCTACTTCAGAGGTTGATGGTCTGACACTGAGGAGATCTGATGCTGGAGACTAAGGTGACATCTTTTGTTGACAGAGGGAGACAGAACACAAACAGGCAGCCTATGCCCTGGGTGACACAGGCAAATGGTTGCATATTTCTTGTCTGAGAAACAGAAGTTTGAATTTAGATTCTCTTGTTATTGGATAGCATTATGAATTGCAGCTGAATGCAGTGTAATGACATTTTCCCCCACATGAAACACCACAGGGTAACACCAGCTGGGGCAACAGTATTGGGCAAATTTAAAAAAAAAAAAATCAAGACACAGTCTTGAATTCAAGACTGAGAAAATTTCATAGCAATATTAAGTAAAATAGATTTTGTACCAAAGCACTAACGTCTCCAAATTAAAATGTTGGTTTGAGAAGGAATCAACAGGTCTCTCAATGCAAACAAGGGCCCAGCTGAAGGCAGCCTTGATACCATCTCCCTGCAGGAGGGGAATGGACTCCAGAGGGCCTGGTGGTGTCATCCAGAAGCTATTCATATTGTGCAGAAACATCTCCCCAGTCCGTGCCTAGACACTGGGTCTGGCTGGTGAGTCAGCACCAAACAGAAAAACAGCAAGAAAACCAGTGTCAAAAAAGGAGGAGTTTAAGAGATTTGAACATTCAGTACTTCATTTCTTAGGGAAAAAAATTGTGCTGAACGTAACAGGAGCTCAAATGACAGCCGGCCCATTTTAGAAAATCTTCAGGAATTTGTACCACGGCTTAATCAGGGCTCCTACTCCCTATAGAGCAGAAAGGAAAATAATTATGTATTTCTAAATATAGCTAAACTGATAACAAGTATCGTGCTGTGTCTTTGGGGCCTCCTGCTCCATGTTCATATACACTTCTCCTCCTCCTCCTGCTGCTCCTCCTCCTACTCCTACTCATGCCTTCTTCCTGTCTTATGCCTCCTTCTTCCTACTGACAGTAATTGTCTATCATGCACTGGACACTGTGCTAATAATGGCTGAGAAAACAAAATGGCCAAACCCTACATGGTCTTTGGCATGCCAGCTTCCAGCCCAGTGGAGATGTTAGGTATACATATCATTTCACATTCCTCAGTATCCATCCTCGTGCTAGACGGTAAGCTTGGAGAGGGCAAGGAACTTGCTTGCTGCTATGGTTTGAATGCATCCTGGAAATGTTCACATGCTGGACAGCTGATCTTCAAATTCACAAGCTAACGACATTCAAAGATGGAGCCTTTGGGAGGTTATTAGGATTAGATGAGGCCATGAGGGTGGGGTCCCTATGATGGCATTAGTGGCCTTATTAAAGAGAGAGGGAGGGAGGGGGGAAGAGAGAAGGAGCTAGCACACTTGCTGCCTTTCTTGTCATGTTATGCCCAGCAAGAAAGGCCTCATTAGATGCCAAGTATAGGTCCAAGTACTCTTAGATTTTCCAAACTCTAAAACCATGAAGAAAATAAAATGGTAATTCCTTATAAATTCCCAGGCCTCAAGTATTTTGTTATAGCATCAGAAGTGGACTATGACTCTAGCCAGTGAGCCCTCAGACTTCAGCACAGTGACCCACATGCAGTATGACATGGGGACAGAGTGAGAAGATTGACCTGCAGTGCAATGTGCCACCCAAACCTTAGCATGGACCAAAGCCTGGGCTTTGTGCCGGTATCAGAAATGAACAAGCAAATGTACACATTTACAGCACCCACTGTAGCATTGCTGAAGGTGTCTTTAACGCTCACAGAGATAGAAGAGTAGAGTGCACCTCAAGGAGAAAGGCTGGCCCTGTGAAGCCAAGGACAAAAAGAACACTGGATGTGAGGAAGAGGGACTCATGCTGAAGTCAAGGAAGCAGAATGCTCCCATGAGGCACTGCAGGGAGTGGTAGCCTATGAGCACAGGCAAGACAGGACCACCCTGGCTCTCAAAAGACCCCAACACCATAGCCCCACAGAGGAAGACCGGGCCTGACACTCCCACACTGGACAGAGACAGAAAGGAAACAGGCCTATGTCTAGGTTCTACTTCTCACTAGCTGTTACCCAAAATCCATCAACTCTCCACCAAATCGCCTACCTAACATCACCATAAAAGCACCAACTAAGGGCCCACACACGGAGGTTAGAGGTTAGGACATATATGTCTCTCAATGTAGTGGAAGTGGGAAATCGGTACCCCCCCACGTGCAAACACACACACACCCATGTCTGTATGTAAACCACTGCCAAAATGACGTCTACTTATTTCAAGTAACCATGTGCTGATTTCATTTATGTAAGTTACAAGCAAGTTTTCCAAAATAATCAGAAAACAAGCTACAGAAAATAAAATGTACAGAAAATAAGATGTGTGGGAGAATTAAAGTTACAAAAGTGTTATCTTTGCTCACTTCCCTTCAGAACATGGACCACCCACAGAGTTAGGAAAGTAAAAATCTCCCTTCCAGACTCCTCGGAGACTGGGACCCACAAAACAGGCCTCAGTATGCCCCCTCCAGGCCAAACATGCCCAGGAGTGCAGCCTACTGGTCTACCGGAAGCTACAAGCTATTGGTCTACTAAAAGCCATAGGCAACTAGTCCACCAGGAGTTACTGGCATGTTTTTGTCTTTTGTTTTTTTGATTGGTTGTTTTTGTTGTTGTTGCTTTGTATGGGGTTTTTTTGTTTACATTTCTGGCTGGCAGTGCTTATTCAAGGCCTATGTCTCTCTGGAGTTTTACTTTCTTCCATCAGGTCTCGGTTTTATTTCTTTGTAGAACCCATGTGTGATATCAGTGCAAGCTCATGAAACTCAGCAGTAAGTACGTGCTATAGTTAAATAACAGCTCTGCAAAACACAATTGAAGAAATGCTAAATCCTAGCCCAGGAATGTTTAGAAACACATTGCTATGGTCACCTTAAGCAATAATTGTGAATTCAATGCTGCAGCTACATTACAGAAAACCTACCTTAAGCACTCACCCTAGCATATTTGCAAAACCCACATTAGCCATCCATGGTAGAAAACAGAATCCACCTAAAATGGAGCCCAAGAAAAAATCTAGGCAAGGCTAAATCTAGCAAAGAAATCCTACTCTGACCTAATTTAAGAATGAATTTTAAATCAAATATTACAAACTTGGAGCCCGGTGCACAGTGGTACCCAATGGTGCAAGCCTGTAAGCCCAGCACTCTGGGAAGCTGATGGAGGAAGACCCCAACTGCAAACCTAGAGTAGGCAATTTAGCAACTTAGCAAGACCCTCTTTCAAAATAAAAAAGGGCTGGAGATGTAGCCAAGGGCAAAGGTTCTGGATGCAATCTCTGGTACCAAGAAAAAAAAAAAAAACTACCTTGAAAGATCAGCAGCATAAAGATTTTTTTTGCTTTGTTTCATTAAGGTCTTTGGCTTTTGTTTTGTTGTTTTTAAAGAGAATGATCAGTAGGTTCAGAAGAAAGTGAGATGCCTTACTATGAGGCACATTTAAGAGACCCTCAGCTGGGGATGGTGGTGCACGCCTGTAATCCCAGCCCTCAGGAGGCTGAGGCAGGAGGATTGTTTCAAGACCAGCCTGGGCTACAAAGTGAGCTCAAGGCCAGCCTGAACTGCATAGGAAGACCCTGTCTCAAAAAAAAAGACAAAAGAAAAAAGAGACCCTCAGAAGTTAGCCAATCTTATTGTTGGAAACCTATTTATTTCCTTAAAGGAAAAAGATACTGGTAACCGAGCACCAAATCAACCAGCAAGTACAACACATGGACAAGCTGCCATGTTATGCCTCTGGGCTCTGCAAACTACACTAACTACTGCCAAGTAGCATTTGAGAAAACAAGCTTTTCTAACTTTTCCTAACATTCTCATCCCCAGAGAGTGGAAGTAATTAGGTACCTAGAGGGATTTTTCCTTAAAAAATGGCACAGTGAAACGGGCAAGGAACTGGCTGTTCAGAATCAATGAAAACTTTTGTGAGTTGAACAGGAGCAGCAATAAGCACCAGCATTTATACTACGCTTACTTAAGCCAGGCACCATGGTGCTTCATATAATCTGTTCTTGAATCCTCACAGGAACTTTAAGGGTAGGCACCATGACTGTCCCAGCTTAATCACCGAGACAACAAAGGCACAGAAAGGTTAAGTAACTTGCCCAAGGTCACACAGCAAGAAAGTACAGAGTTAGGATTTGATTTTAGATCTATTGACTCTAACATCTATATTCTGGATCCATGCACTGTACTCATACAGGCGGCGGACCACAACTCAGTCCTTCACCACAGTGCAGTCCACACTGGAGATATAACGATAAACTTCACACAGGTCAAGTAAGAGACAAAGCATGCAGAGGATCCCCAGGATGGCTGAAGCCCACACTTAACAGTGGACACATGGCAGATAACCAGGGGGACACAGGGACAGGGGCAAGCAAGGAGGGTGGTGCAGCGCTTGCAAAATCTCAAAGCAGAAAGGAATGCAGTTCCCTGGTTCTCTTAAGACACAGAAAGCATTTGGCTAGGGCTGGCATGGCAGTACCACGGTGATACAGAGTGGGGACCCGCAGCAATGCCAAGGGAAGGCCCAGGAGAAATAGGAGGCAGGAACAGCAAAGCAAAGAGCTTGTGCCTGGCTCCAAAATGTGGGTTTACCTGAAACTGCAATAACCAACAGAAGAATTGTTCACTAAGAAACAAAATGGCCAGATCTTTTTCCTGCCTTGCTAGTTATTTCCCAGGGACCTGATGGAAGAGGACCCAGCACAGAGGCAAAAGGCAGAGATTCGAGTTAGGAAGCTGTTACTGCATCTCACAGCTGTCATACGAAGCCCTTTGCACAAATCATGAAGCCATTTGACCACAGCAATGAGAAATTCCTTCAACCAACCAGATCTAGAACCACCCAGCAGCAAGTACCCCAGTTCTTCCCAGGACCTCTAAAGGGATGGTACCCTCAGGGGATATCCCAATAGGTCACTGTACACTGTCCCAGGGTCATACAAATGCTGGGAACAGCTACTTTGTGTCTCCCCCAAGTCCCTGGCCACCCAGACATTTCTTAAAATTCTAAAGGTAATTACTCTGGAAGCATTTTTTTAACTTATTAGGATTTGTCTACATTTCAGCCAAGGAGATTTAGGCCATAACTGGCTTCTATAAGCCTGCAAAGATTTTGGAAGGATTATGCTTGAATGTGCAGTGCACATTCTTGACCTTATTATTTTCACTTCCCTGGGTCTAGGCAAAGGTCTTCAGAAAGGACTTGCTTTTTTTTTTTCCTTCTCCTTTTTCTTTTTTTTCTTTAACAAAGCTCTTGATATGAGAGGCGGTATTTGTCCATGTGTTTTTGATCCCTTGTCAAAAAAAAAAAGTCTACTGGAAACTTCCTCTACTGTATTTCTACAGACTCGTGCACAAGATCAAACCACACATGTGAAGTTAAGCATATTGTCACACAGACAGCTGATGTTCAAGTCGCCAGTATCCGGCATTGCTCCAACGTAATGGTTAAAATGTTCAACAGAAACGTGATGGATCATGCACACTTTCCTCCCAAAAGCGCATCACCAGTTAAAATGTAGAATGCCTTTGGAGAACTGATACACTGGCTAGCTCTGAACCTTGGGAATTTGAGTCTCTCTGGACAGTTTTCACACTAAACCTACCTGTTCGCATTTTCTTTTTCTCTCCAAGGATTAGAGCTTCCTTTGGCAAAAACCCTCTGCATGCCGCTTTTGTTGTTTCCACTTGATTCATTCTTTGTTTACTTGGAGACCCGTAGGGCCAGTTAGGATTTTCAGGACAAAGGACAGTGGAATGCTGGCCCCACAGACGCACTTCCGACTACTCTCACCCCAAACTCCTGCCTTCCAAATTGTCAAGTGATCCCCTAAATGCTCTGAAACTTCTTGAAACCCTGTCTACACTCTAGCAGGCAGAAACACCCGGTGACAGTTAGTGCGGGGTGGGGGAGTCACTCTACGAGAGTCTCTCTTGGGTGGAAGAAGGCCCAGGATGGGAAGGGGTATCCTGAGGCCCGGGGGCGGTGACATTTACCTTGACGAAGAGGGTGATGTCGTGCTCCTGCGCCGGGTCCCCCTCCTGAGCCGCCTGGCCGTCCTCCCTGCGGCCGTTCACTGGTGCGGACTCGCCGCCGCCCTGGGCGCCGCTCTCCTCCGCCAGGTGGTTGCTGAGCTGGGGCTCGGGCTCCTCAGCCCCACTGCACTCGGCCGCCTCCCCTCCGCGGCTGCCGTCGGGGGGCTGCTCCTCGCCCCCGGGTGCGGCTTCCTCGCTCGGTCCCTTGGGGCTCGGCTCTCCCTTCCCTTCTTCCTCCTCCCCGGTCTCCTCCCGGGGCCCTCCAGGGTCACCGTTCTCGCCTGCGCCCTGCGACCCCTCTGCCCCCGAGGACCCAGTCTCCGCCGCCGCGTTCTCCCCCGCCGCCGCCCCGCGCTCCTCCGGGCCGGGCTCCGAGCTCCCCTCGGGCTGGGGCTGGAGGCCGCCTTCCCCTCGGTCCTGGAGCTCATCCTCCACCCCGCGCGTCCCTCCTGCCGGCCCCTGGGCGTCCACGCTGTCTCCTCCCGGCCCCTGGGCGTCTACGCTGTCCCCTGCCTGCCCCTGGGCATCTACACTGTCCCCTGCCTGCCCCTGGGC
>NW_004955407.1:33998310-34003379 GCF_000276665.1 Chinchilla lanigera | reverse complement strand
CCCCTGGGCATCTACACTGTCCCCTGCCTGCCCCTGGGCGCCCACGCTGTCCCCTGCCTGCCCCTGGGCATCTACACTGTCCTCTGCCTGCCCCTGGGCGCCCACGCTGTCTCCTCCCGGCCCCTCGGCGTCCACGCTGTCCCCTGCCTGCCCCTGGGCGTCCACTCTGTCCCCTCCAGGCCCCTGGGCATCTACGCCGAACCCCGGTGTCTCCTCCAGCCTGCGCTCCTCTTCCCCTGGCTCCTCCGGGGCCGCGGGGTCCCCGAGGTCCCCCTCAGCCTCCCCCGCGCTCTCTTCCACCTGCTGCGCGCCGCCCGCCCCCTCCCCTGCGGGGGGCACCGCGGTGCCGTCCTGGGTCCCCTTCCTGGTCTCCTCCCCGGCCTCTTCCGAGCCCTGCGCTCCCCTCGAGCCCTGAGTCTCAGCCCCCGGGTCCCCTCCCTCGCCGGCGCACCCCGCGTCCCGCCCGCCGCCGTCCTCCTCCACCGCGCGCGTCCCCTCGCCGCTGGGCTCCGCTGCGGCGCCCTCGCCAGCTTCGTGTCCCTCCGCCTCGGAGCCCGCGGCCAGGGTCGCTGGGTCTTCGGGCGGCCCCTGGGCACCCGGAGCTCCCCCCTCCGGCTCCGCGGCCTCGGCCATGGCTCTGGATCCCTGTCCTCGACCCAAGCCCCTTTCCCTGGGTACGCTCAGCCGTGCCCGCTTGAGGGACGAGGGGCAGGGCTGCTGCGCTTCCTCCGGGAGGACCCCCCACTCCGGGCTCCGAAGAAGTTTCGCGCAGAGCGAAATCCGCTCCGCCCTGGCTTAAGGTGTTTGGGCTCCTCCTCCCTCTCTCTTGCTTCTTCCGTTTCCCACCGCGACCCCAGTCTGGAGCGCAGGCCCGGGAGACGCCGTGCCGGGTGGAGAGGGCCCTTTGAAGTGCCCGGCCCGCTAGCCTCTGTCTAGGGTTGTCTTTGGGGCCAACTCTGTGCCCCGAGGCTTGGGCGGGATTTGTTCCCTCTCCTGCCCCAGTGTTTGGGTGGCCTGGAAGCCTGGCCAATGGTAGCCTTTCTGTGGCCCTTGCGGATTTTCATAAAAAGAGCCTGGTTCTACTGGTTGCTCGGGGATTTGGAACAGCTTCAAGTTTCAGAGCCATTTACACACAAGCCGGCACTCAAACACCTAATTTCCACCTTATCCCAAAAGTGAAACATTAAGTTCCACACCTGACTACACCTGCCTAGATTGAGCCTCATGACCAACAGCAAGGGTATAAATCCCCGGAGCAGGGGAGATGAGGCCTGTGGCCTTCTATTTCTCCAGGGCCGTCCTGACGGATTCCAGAGTTCGAATGTAGGAGCAGAAGGAGCCAAACGGGCTTTTCTGACCACGAAAGGGCTCTGTTGAGCATGAGGGGCTGCCTCTCCAGGCATGACAAGTACCCCGAGTCCCACACAGGTTATATCTTTTTCCTCCCTTGTCCCTGAAAATGCTAAGACTTGCTTACAGTGTAGACTCTCCTAGAATTTTTTGAACGCTTGACCACTACTTTGATCTTGATATTTTTAAGGGACCGAGGAGCTTAAAGGAGGGTAAGAAAATCCAAGATGTAAAAGAGGGAATAGTGTACCTTCTCCTTCAAAAAACAAGTTATACTTTAAAGAACTAACACCAGTTCTTCTGAAACTGTCCCATAGGATTTAAAGAGAAGGAATCCCTCAAACTCAGTCTAAAGTCAGTGTTATGGTTTGTGTCTGGATGTCCTCCCAAAGCCTCATGCAGTCATGGGGCAGGCTTCTAGAGTTTATGATTGATTTCTGAGTGTAAGAGCTATACCTGCCCTGGTATCTTGCATACAACATAAGGGAGGGAAAGAGGTTTGCTCTTCCACTGCTGCTCTTCCTTTCTTTGCTCTTGGTGCTTTTGCTATCTTCCGCAGCCATGAACTGTTGCCCTCTGCCATGTGCCACTCTGCTTTGGAGCCAGCTGATGATGAACTGAAACCTCCACACACTGTAAGCTAAATAAACCTTTCCTTCCTTAATTTTGGGAGTCAGGTATTTGTCCCAGCAACAAGAAAAAAGTAACTGAGACAGTAAGCATTACCTTCTTATGAAAGACAAGTCTCACACACACACACACACACACACACACACACACACACACAGAGAAAGGAAAGAAAACTATAGACCAACATCCCTGATGAACACAGACATAAAAATTCTCAATAAAACCCCAGTTGAATTTAACAGCACAACAGGAACACTCAAGCTAGTTTCATTGCAGGGATATAAAAAGGGTCAAAACACACAAATCGATAAATGTAATACATCACATCAACAGAACAAAAAATTTAAAATACATGATCTTCTTAATAAATGCAGAAAAAGGTCTGATAAAATTTGACATCCTTTCGTGATAAAAGTCCTGAACAAATTAGATAGAGACAGGTCATATGACAAAGTAATAAAGGTTACATTTAACAAACATCACCAACATCATACTGAATAGGAAAGAGCTGAAAGCATTTCCTCTAAAATCAGGAACAATACAAGGATGCCACTCTTGCCTCTCATTAAATATAGTACCAGAAGTTTCAGCTGAAACGATTAGACTGAAAGAAATAAAAAAAGCATACAAACAGGAAGGGAGAAAGTCCAATAACCTATGTGTGGTAATGATATGACACTATATATAAGAAAAAGAAAGAGTTCACCAACAGACTACTGAAACTGATAAATTTGGTAAGGTAGAAGAATACAAAACCACACACAAAGTTTAGTAGATCTTCTGTACACCAATAATAAATTCACTGTACAAGAAGTGACAAAAGCAATGCCATTCACAACAGCTACAAAAAAAAAAAATACTTAACAACAAACTTATCCACAGAAGTAAAAGACTTCTACAGCAAAAATTACTCAACAGAGCTGAAGGAAAGTAAAGAAGATAATAGAATACGGAAAAACTGCTCACATCCATAATCAGAAGAACTGACATTGTTAAAATGTCCATACTGCCCAAAGCAATCTGCAGAAGCAATGCAATGTCCATTAAAATATCACGGCCTTGTTCAAAGAAATAGAAAACACAGACCTAAAATTCATATGGAAACCAAAAAAGGATTATAAATAACCAAAGTAAACTTAAGCAAAAAGAACCAAGCTGGCAGCATCACAATTTCTGATTTTAAGACAACAATGGAATCAAAGTAACCAAAAGAACATGGTGCAGTATTAGCATAGAACATACACATAGACCAATAGAATGGAATAGAGATCCCAGAAATAAAACCATGTATCTACAGCTCGCTGGTTCTTGAAAAAGTACCACAAAACATACATTGAAGAAAGGACAGCTTCTTCAACAAGGGATGCCAGTAAAACTGGATGTCCACACGCAGAAGATTGAAACAACCCCTATCTCTCACCTGTACAAAATTCAACCCAAAAAATGAATCAATGACCTGAATGTAAGATCTAAAACTTTTGGGAAATATTTTAAGATACTGGTGTATCTTGAGATGATTTGTTCTAAAGGATAGGATCTTGCAAACACAAGAAACAAAAGCTACTGTTCACTGATAGGATTCCATCAAACTGTAAAGTTGCTGAACACCAAAGGAAACAACAGAATGAAGAGGCAACAGAATGAGAGAAAATATGTGTCAACTCTTCATCTGACAGGGTTAATATCCAGCATATATGGAGAACTCAAAACCCTAACAAAACAACCAAGTAATCCAATTAAAAATAGGCAAATGACATGAATAGACAATTCTCAAAAAAGAAATAAAAATGGCTAACAAATATGTGGGGGAAAAAAGTGCTCAACATCCCTAGCCATCAGGGAAATGCAAATCAAAATCACGGTGATATACCATCTAACCACAATTAGAATGGCTATTACAAAAAAAAAAAAGTTGGCATTTTTACTGGCAATGTTGTTTTGTATTCTGCTACCTTATCAAAAAAAAAAAAAAAGAACTCTTATGCACTATTGATAAGAATGTATATTAGTATGGCCATTATAGAGAATACAGGGGAGTTTCCTCAAAAAACTAAAAATAGATCTATCGTATTGATCTAGTTATCCTCCTTCTAGGTATATAGCCAAACAAGATGAAATCAGCACACCAAAGAGATTCCTGCACAACCATGTTTATTGCAACACTATTCAGTTTCCAAGATGTAATCAGCCTACATGCCTGTGGTAGATTGACAACTGGTTGTCAGCTTATAACTCCCAGGTGAACTGAGTAAATGTGGTGCTGGGTGTGGGAGGCCCACCTGGGGACTGTTGCCAGCATCATAAGAGGCTAGGCTGTTGAGCACAGAAGAAAAGGCTGTTGGGAGCTGAGAGACTTGGTGGAGATGGTGGAAGCTATAATGAGCTGTTGGTTGTTTTGGAGGAGCTCGTCGTGGTGGCTTTCCTGATGAACTTAGCTGTTTTCATCCTCCGAGGAGCTCTGGACCTTGTTGGCACTGAGAATGGCTTTGGTTCACTTTGGGGGAGCTCTGGTCCTCAGTTTGAGCATCGCTTCCTGGCTCTGGAGAGGAAGATGGTGCACTGCCAGCTTGCTGGAGAAGCTTGCTGTGTTGGCTTCCCTGATGGAATTCAGCCATCTTGATCATCCGAGGAGCTCGGGACCTCGCTGTTGCTGAGGATGGCTGTGGTACCTTTCGGGGGAGCTCTGTTCTTCTGAGTGTTGCTTCCTGGCTCCAGTGCAGATCCTTCAGCCTGCTAGCACAGATCCTTCATCCTGTTGGCACAGACACCCTAGATTCTACCATTGAACTTTGGGCCTTCCCAGCGCCTATCCATGAAACAGGCCTGCATGAGATGTTGTCATGGGCTCTGGGCCTCCAGCTGGATTCGTGGGAGGCTTTGTTACGAGCTCTAGGTATTCGGCTGGACTCATGCAGGACATTTCCATGGGATCCAGGCCCTCAGCTGGATTCCTTGGTCTTAGTGTGTGGACAGATATCCTGCACTCATTTGTGTATTGTTCTTTGAGTGACTATTATAAATAACCTTATAAAATATGTGTCCTGTTTTATGTTGTTCTCCCTTACAAAATAAGCCCCAAACCATAACAA
>NW_004955407.1:33951598-33997984 GCF_000276665.1 Chinchilla lanigera | reverse complement strand
ATAGCTGGAAGCCCCACAACAGCCAAAAATGTTGACCTGAACGTAGAGTAGCGATTACTAGAGACTGGGCAGAAGGGTACATGGGGAAAGGCCAGGTAGATTTGATCAGTGCATACTGTAAACACATGGAATTGTCACACTGAATCACATTAATATATACAATATAGAAAGGAATTTGTGAAGAAAATTATACAGCAAGCCTAGTGACATTCAGCCTAGAAGTTGTGAACTGCAGTAAGAAACTGGGTTACCCAACATGGTACCCTCAAAATGTGGTGGGTAATGGGGATCCAAGGTCTCAAGGATGATTTGACTTGCGAGGCTCTCAGTGGCTTTGTGCTAAAATGCTGGGACATTTTAGCTCATCACGTCCACAAAGGCTTCTGGTTTTATTATGAGTTCGAAACACTTTGGATGTAGCTCGGGTGACACACTGGCCCATTTCCCAGGATGTCTCCTCCTGCTTCCTACTCCTCATCACTGGTTCATGACAGGGGCTGTGGTTTCAATGTGTCCCCTAAAGTTCATGTGTTGGAAACATACCTCAACTCATGTGTCAATGGTATTTGGAGACGGGGTTTTCAAAAGGTTGTAGGGGCTGCATGAGGTCATGTGAGTGGATCTTCATGACTGCATTAGTGGCTTTAAAAGAAGACAGAAGGAGACGTCAGAGCACACTTCATGGAATGATGCAGCCAAATGCTCACAGCTTGGTAGTGGCTTCCCAGCCCCCAGAACTTTGACAAATGCATCTTCTTTTTAATTATCCAGCCTGTGATTGCCTGTCAGAGCAGCACAAAAAGGACTAAGATAACAAGAGAGGATCCCAGAGATGCCCCAAGCTACCTTTCTCCAAAGCTGTGCTCTCCCTGGAAGGAAGAGGCTGGAAGCCTCAGCTCTGAGAAGATGTCACCAAGTGGCAACTACTCAAAGCACATCACCCACACAGGTGAGCTAGACAGACATGCCAGACGCAGAGCCCGCTCCGCAGAAGTTTCAGGGACCTAGACAACAAATCTTGCTGCATCCACCAGGGCAGGAGAACGGCTCTCACTATTATCTCTTTTTATTAGTCCTTGTCTGCAGTACATAGTGATTACATTTATCCTGGGGAGCAGGTAGGTGTACATAACACATCTGAATTCTTCTGTTTTAAATCCCTAACCTCTCCCCTCCCTCCCAGCTCCTTCCAACTCTGGCCCTTTCCCATTTGCAAGAGCTCTATTTTCAACATTTTCCCTTTAATTCTTTTTTCCATCACCTTCTCCTCCCCTCTCCTGCCTACATCTCCCTTTCCCCCATCCATGTCAAAAGATTTTCCTACTTCCTATTTATGTCTTCTAATTTACTATACATAGAGTAGGAAGACAGATACTGAGATTCTCATGTAAGAGAAACCATGCAATATTTAAGCTTGGGCATCTGACTTACTTCACTTAGTATTATGGGCTCAAGTTGCATCCAGTTACATATGAAAACTATTATCTCTTACGGATCAAGCCAACATACTCAGCCCCAAACAACAAACACAGTACAGCTTTACAATCCCTTAAGCAAATGCTGCAAGGCCAGACATGTTTCAGACAGCAAAATCCTGAGAAAAACACTCGAGTGCTCACATTGCACATTGCTTTACCCACCATACCACCCTGTGATCAAACATTTCTGCAGTGATGCAGATAACCATCACATTAGGTGGGATGCATGGGAACCAGGCATAGTTTTGCTGTAGGCAGCTGAGTTAGATAGAAATATTATGGTCAGTCAGACAGGGCCAGGCCCTATAAGGAACCAATATGGAAGACAAGATACCTTGCAAAAGGAGAGGCAGTACTTGCTGTGGGCCAGACCTCAAGACAAAAGATTAAACAAACACACCCACATACCTCCCTTAGAGATGGACATTAGGGATTGATATTCTAAATAGGTAGCAATCACCTTGAAGAGTCGCTAACCCAACCCCTTACAGGAAAAGCCCCTGTTCTGTATTCATGCCTGCTGGCTACTTGACTCACTTCCCCATTTGATCCCGATTTAATCAATTTTACCTGAACAATTCTTATTGGCTGACCATAGTTTTGTCCCACCTCATGCCCACCTTGTAACTTCCCATTTTTTTCCCCACCTTGGACCCACCTCACCTTGTGATTTTACTCTATAAAAATCCCTGGAAAAGACAGACTCCCTGGGCAACCCACTCATGCCACTCTTCCCTTTCCCCTTCTGTCTCCCCCTCTCCCTCCCCCCTCCCTCCTTCTCTTCCTTCCCCTTCCTCCCCTCCCCTCCCCCTCCTCTTCTTCCTCTCCCCCCTCCTCCCCCTCCTCCTCCTCTTCCCCCTCTCCCTCTCTTTCCGATAGAAGCTTTCTTTCCCTCGATAAATATATTCTGCTCTTAACCCCTGTTGTTCCTAAAATTCATTCTTTGATTTTAGAGAACATGAACTCATCCCAGATCTCTCGAGTTGAGAGTTTCTTTCCCCTATTTCAGTTTCAGGACTCCCCAGTTCAGATTTACCCCTAGATGACTTCAGGTCAGTTTGGTTTGCTTCCATTTGAGTTCCCAGAAGAGTTTGCAGTATTCAGAGCTTTTTTATTTGGATTTTGGAAAGCATATAAGGGTTTATGGGCCTGTGAACCACTGAAGGGCTCTAGATTTATTTGCGCTGCTTGAGAAAATGTGAGACTAGTTACACGTAAAATTTTGTGTTAATAACAAGTCAATGTTCCCCAAAGAAGCAAATTAAAAACACATACTAATATAAGTAATGAGGTTCCATGAACTTTAACTCGAGAAATTTGATAGAAATCCCCTAATTATAGGAGAGTTAGTACCTCAAGGAAAACCTTTTTGTGAATTGTTTGCAGATTGGGAATAGTCCGAGGCACAGCTGTTTGCCTGGTTGATTGAGACCTGGTCCTGGTACTGTCCTTGTAGAAAAGCAAGACTAAAAACTCAATTCTATCCTGTCAACTGATCCTGTGTACACAAAACTATTTTATTTTATAAATTTTAGATCCACCATTTTATTTTTTATTTGTACATTGATATCAGAGAAAGAAAGTCCCAACCTGAGAGATATCTGAGATGAGTTCGTGTTCTCTAAAACCAAAGAATGAATTTTAGGAACAATGGAGGTTAGGAGCAGAATATACTCGTTGAGGGAAAGAAAGCTTCTGACCGAGAGAGGGACAGATGGAGGCCTGAGTGGGTTGCACAGGAACCTGTCTTTTCTAGGGATTTTTACAGAGCAAATCCATGAGATGAGGCAGGTCTAAGGTAGAAAACATGGGAACTCACTAGGTGGACATGAGGTGGGACAAAACTATGATCAGCCAATAAGATTACAGGTACAATTTTTTAGGTAAAATTGATTAAATCGGGATCAAATGCGGAAGGGAGTCACGCAGCAAGTGGACATGAATAACAGAACAGGGTCTTTCCTGTAGAGGGTTGGGTTAGTGACTCCTCTTGGCTTTTTCAAGATGATTGCCACCTATTTAGAATATCAATCCCTGAAGTGCATCCCTAGGAAGATATGTGAGTGCATCTGTTTAATCTTGTGTCCGGAGCTGGAGATGTCTGTCTCCCCCATACTTGCAAGGTATCTCATCTTCTGCACTGGCTCCTTCGAGGGCCTGGCCCTGTCTGACTGCCTTGAATATTTCTAATATTTCTATCTAACTCAGCTGCCTATAACATGTTTGCAGTACATAATGCTTACATTCATTATGGGGAGCTGGTACATGCACATCACAGATCTTAATTCTTTTTTATTCCCTTCTCTTCCCCTCCTGTTCATTTCCTCTCCCTCCATCTCTTGGTTCCTTTTCCTTTTGCAAAAGTTCTATTTTCACTTCACCTAAGAAGGTTCAAATTCATTTACTCACATTGATTAATGCTGTGCATGTAACATCATCCTGCCTGTGGGATGTAGACTCTTTCTTTCACTTTTTAATGGTGGTCTTAATAAGCATTTTTAAATTTTTATATTATATAATTGTGCAAAACTTTTTTATTTTATGTAGCTTGAGTTTATTTTAAAATGAATACAGACTCAACACTGAAAATATGAAAGACAGAAAATAACACAGCTCTTTACAACTTTTGTATAATCACATTATCCATAACTGAACATTGGCTTCCTTTTGAGAGAGAAGAGGGCTGGGAACATAGTTCAGTGGCACAGCACCTGTCTAGCTAGTGTGAGGTCCTGAGTTCAATTCCTGGAACCAAAAATAACAATAATAATAATGAGAGTGAAAAGAGACAGATTGTTCTAGACACTAAGAATATAGCCATGAATAAGGCTGAAAAAGTCCCCCCCCCTTACAAAACTCTGTTGGAGAGCAAAAATAAATAAGTAAACAATGAAAACAAATAATGTTGTATAATATTAAGCTCTATATAGACCTGTGTATCAGTGTGTGCTAACACAAACACTAAAACCCCTAATTCTTTTTTTCTCAGACCTCACATCCAACCTGCCAGTTAAATCCTATTGTGTCCACTTTTTAAAATATAATAGAAATAATTTACACTTGATGCTGATATTGGTCAGAAAAATCACTCAGAATCACTTTGATACTGAGCTCAGAGACAGCATCCTAATTCTTCATGTACCATAGTTTCTTTGCAACTGCTACTTTAATCATTTTGAAAGGGAGCTTGTGGTAGATTGACAGCTAGTGGTCATCTTATAATACCCAGCTGAACTCAGCAAGCATGGTGCTGGGTGTGGGAGGCCCAGCTGGGGATTGCTGCCAGCAGCATAAAAGGCAGAACTGGAGAAGAAGAAATTAGGCTGTTGGGAATTGGTAGAAGCTGTTGGGAGCCCTGCTGGAAGCTGTTGAGAAGCTGTAAGGAGCTGTTGGTTCTTTTGGAGGAGTTTGTCATGCTGGCTTTCCTGATGAACTCAGCTGTTTTCATCTTTCAAGGAGCTCAGGATCTTGTTGGCACTGAGAATAGCTTCAGTTCACTTTGGAGGAGCTCTGATCCTCACTTTGAGCATTGCTTCCTGGCTCTGGAGGAAGCCAGAGTACACCGCCAGTCTCCTGAAGAAGCTTGCTTTGTTGGCTTTCCTGATGGGAACTCAGCTGTCTTCATCAGCAGAGAAGCTTGGGACCTCACTGTTGCTGAGGATTGTTGTGGTACTTCTCAGGGGAACTCTGGTTCTTATTTTGAGCTTCATTTCCTGGCTCCAGTGTGGATGCCTCATCCTGCTAGCACAGATCCTTCATCCCTCTGGTTCAGACTTTCTAGCTTCCACCACTGAACTTCGGGCCTTCACAGCACAGATTCATGAAACAGGCCTGCATGAGACGTTGTTATGGGCTCTAGGTCTTCAGCTGGACTCATGCAGGTCATTATCGTGGGATCTAGGCCCTCAGCTGGTCAAGGTTCTTTGGTCTTTAGTGTGTGGACAGATTTCCTGCACTCTCTTGTATATGATTCTTTGGGTGACTATTATAAATAATCTTGTAAAATATGTGTCCTGTATTATATTGTTCTTTGCAAAACCCCAAACCATGACAAAGCTCACACACAGTATTCAGTTCAAGTGCAGACTCTGTGTTGGGTAGAATAACTGAGACAAAATTGTCCTTCAACCTGGAGTTTAATGGTAACAATTTCTTTAAACTCCATTAACCTTAGCTATTACGAGTGTTAGGCAGGTCTCAATAGTAAACAACACTCAATGACTTGCATTAAATTCCTTATAAAATAGAAGACAAATTCACTTAAAATTAGAATCAGCAGCCATGTTATAGTTTCGTCATGTCAACACAAAGCACAGCTAATTTGAGTCACTTCCTAACCCCACAAAAAAATAAATTAAATAAATTAAAATACATCCGGAATCTGACTTCCGCTCTGTGTCTCCACTGATGCCGTGCTCCTGTGCCATGCTCACGTTACTGCACCACTTTCTAACTGGCTCCTACTTTTGCCCTGCGCCTTCTATGTTCTGTTTTCTACCCCACATCCAGCCGAGCCATCTTCGAAATCAGGAGTCTGACCAGGACACTTTTATGTTTCAAATATGTTTAAGTCTTCCCATAGCACACCAAAGGGGAAGGAAGTCCTTATCCACAAAGCATGAGGTCATACAAAATCTTACAGCTCCAATCTCTTCCTGTCCTCATTCCCTGCCACAGTTATCCTCCTTATCTGAAATTTCATTCTCAGGGCTTTCAGTTAACTTCAATCAATTGCAGTCAGGAAATATTATGTAGAAATTCCAGAAATTTGTATGTTTTAAATTGCATGATCTTCCAAGTATGATGATGAAATCTGGAGTCATTCTGTTCTGTCCTTCCCGGGAATGAACTATCCCTTTGTCCAGGGTGTCCACACTTTGGACACTGCCCACTCATGAGTCACTTAGTAGCTGGGTTGTCTATCAAGGCACCTTCTGTTGAAATTTGCAGCACTTCATAGTTAAACTTTATCATAGAGAAACTATACAGTAGAAAAACATTTATAGCAAAAACACAGTATCTATTATGATTTGGTACTATCCACAACTACACGTATCCACTGGGGGCTTGGAATCTGCCCTTGCAGATAAGGGGGAGCCGAGGCATAATTCCCTGGTTCCTGGAACAATAGCTTCCCTGCTGTTCCTAGAACTTGCTGTACATTCTTCTACCTGGAATGCTGGTTATATCCTCCTGGTTTAATTCTTTATTTCATTGGGGTCTCTGATTAAGCTGTTTTCCCTAGGCACTCAATTTTAAAGTATATTCTCTGGCATCCTCCTCTGCCTTATTTTTCCCCATAGAGGGTAACTGTGTCTGACTTATTTACTTTCTGTTTTCTTCTGCTACCCCAGTAAGATGGTAGTTCCATGAAAGCAGGGGGTTTTGTTTATCTGCCTAGAACAGGACCAGCCACATCATAGGAGTTCATTAAATATCTACTGAATGAATGACTACACTATGCCTTTATAGACAGATGTATCAATCCGAACTAGTTTTACAAATACTTCGTACAAATGCTTCCCTGTTAGTTTTATACTATGGTGGACAAGCTAATGTCACAAGACACGCTGCTCAAGAAATTCTTATCCATTGACTTTGGTGAGTACTTCATCAAATACTTTTAATTATTACCAAGGGCCAAGTCAGTTCACACAAAGGAACATAAAAGGAAATACCAGAGTGGTGAAGGTCACTATGAAGTCACGGGGAGATCTGCACACTGTGAACGCAGCCGCCAGTGCCAGATTAGCTATTTAAATACCACGGAGGGTTAAACAGAGGTGACAACTTCAAGGGTGGGCACAAGAGGCAAAAGTCTTGATAATTCAGTAGCTTTTAATAATTATAATTTTAATAATTGTAGAACTCTCCTACCATTCTTACAAGAAGTCACTATACAGAGGTAATTACAATTTCAAAGCAAACCTCTAGGGCTTATAAACAATGTAAAGGTTTGTTGGTTTTGTTGTTTTTCCAGAATGAATAGATTAGCTTCCACAAAGATCCCCTTTTTCTCTGGCAGGTGACTGCTTCTTTCAAAAAGCCCTTGGGGCGTAATGTATCTATAACTCTCAGGTCACAGGATACATTTATGGTTGAGTGGAAGTCCCTGCACTGATTTTTCTTCAAACATCTGATCCTTTTCACCTACAAGAAGCTCCAAACCCACTTCCTAATTTGCTCAGTTACTTGTTAAGATATATTTCAGTTAAAGAAAGATATTGGCATGGAATATATCAAAGCTAGGAGGCACAGACTGCAAAATTAGCTAATCAGTAGGTTTTGAAGCACATTTACAGCATGAATCCAGTCAATGAGAACATTACTCAGAACTGACACTGTGACAGTCAGAGCCGAATGGTGGATTCTTGGGTCAGATTGCCTGATTTAAATCCCCTCTCTGTGTGGAAACTGTGTAACCTTGATTCAGTTTTTCATCCAGTCCAGAGGGAGTTGTAGTAGAACCACTGCCCCTGTGAGTTTTAAACCAGAAAATGTGTCATGCTTTGCACAAACTTCTGTCACTGCTAACATCATGATCTCCTTGTTAGAGTTGTTCCTGAAAAGAGACCTATCACAATGACAGGAGTGTGTCCTAAGAACTGCAGGAGTCACAGAGGATTAGGATGGCCCCATATTCCACTTAACCTGTGGTAGTCCCAGAAATTATGCCCATGCTCTTAGCAGCATGATTATAGAGCACCCCTATTATTCTCAAAAGTATCCCAGTGTGGGGCCGGGGATATAGCTCGGTGGCATAAGCGACAGTGTGGACAATGAATTACATGGTCATACTAGCATGAACTCATCTAGCTGGTAAGGTAATTTTTCATTTTCTTTTATATGTTCCACACAATCTTACACTGTGCTCAAAACAAACTCAAATATTTGAGTGTTGAGTGTTTAGGAGGCAATATGAATCAGAGAGGAAAAAGCTAACCAAATAGCAGAACTTCTGATGGGTTCACTCTGTGCCCCATCCCGTGCTCTGCTTTATTGATAGTATGAGTTACAATTTACTTGGAAGATCCTTAACCATATCTCGTAGGTCCATATATGTGAGGGTCACATTATGTTAAATTATTACTGCTACTGATAATTTGAAACATATTTCTTAAAAATTGGGGGCAAATGTTTGACGTTTATTTATTTATTTATTTAGCCCACTTCAAACGAAATTGTTTAGCTCATGATTTTGTTGTAGACTACCCCACCATCATTTGGATTTTTCTTACTAATTTTATTGAGCTCAAGCTGAACAGACCAAAAAGAGATTGTGGCTTCGAAGCATGGTCTACAGTGGCCAGCACCTCGGCTTTGCTTACACAGTATCCTTGAGACACATGCGTGTGCATGAGTTCCGTGACCTTGAAAACTCCTTTCCCTTGGAGAGCTATCACCTTAAGTCAGAGGACTCTGGAATTCATTCATCACTCAAACTCTGTATTCTGTGATCTAACATCTTATATACTTGGGGAAAAAAGAGCAAGTAAAGTGTCTCAGAACAACAATACCAAAATATATTTGAGTTCACCCCTTCAAGTATGAGTGTTCTCCTCAAAGAAGAATTTGAACTCTCAGTTAGAGTCCATGACTTTATTTTAAAGTCATCCTGAACTGTTAGCAGGTTTCTTAAACCAGGGTACATTAGACACAGCAAAAGAGGTAGGTGGAAGGCAAAGTTGTATTCACAAAAACAAAATGCTTAATTTAAGAGCAAAAGATACCCAAGTCTTAAGTTTCAGTTATCAATAGTTTTTTTTTCTCATTTCAGATGAACCAAGAAAATAATCTGTTGGTTGAAAAGATAAAAGGGGATGGAAGAGATGAAGGTAAAAAAGTAAAAAAGGAATTCGATATGCCTAGCACATGTTTTGCAATGGGGAAGGAACCAACAGATGGTAGGAGGAACAAAGGAATGGAGAGGAAGGGGACTTACAGCCACCATGAAAAAAAAAACTAAAAATAGAAATTCCATTTGACTCAGGTTACCCCCTCTGGGTATCTTCATGAAGGAGTTAAAGACGTCATATTACAGTGATACACACACACCTGTGTTATAGCAGTGCAACTCACAATAGCTGAGTGTTGGAAGCAGCCTATATGTCCACCAACAGATGAATGGATAAAGAAAATCTGGTATATAACCCAATGGAGTACTATTTAGCTAGAAAGAAGGATAAATTTGAGTTATTTGTAGGAAAATGGATGCACATAAAGACAGTAATGCTAAGTGAAATAAATCAGACACAACAGGTTAAATATTACGTAGCTTCTCTTATATAAGAAACACAAAAATATACATAATTTAAAAGGTAAAATCAAAGCAAGATGGTAGGAAACAGGGAAGTAGACTTTGAAGAGATAGGGAAGGAATCTGTAGGAAAGGGGAGGGATAAATGGAGCAAAAATGACCAAGATGCAATATGTTTATTACCAATCCCCCCTAACAAATGTTACTATTATGTATTACAAAAATGTACTAATGATAAATTTTTTAATTAGAAAACATTAAAATTTGTTTTTAGGGGAATGACAGGAAGCAGCATCTTTGCTAATGGAGTGAACAAAGGAACAGGCAACAAACTGATCTCAGCTCTGAAGGGAAAAGCAATTGGAGCTGTGGTTGCGGGTGCTAGGAATTTCCCGAGATTCTTTGTCCCCAGGGGTAGGATTTAACTTTGCCACCTGCCACCTACCAACCAGGTGTGATCTACACAACAAGCACATGCGACCCGCAGGGCAGGTCCTTGATAAACACCTCCCACCCTCGCAGAACGCTAAAACTTGAAAGCACTTCAGAGACTGTTCTGTCTAGGTTCCTCCTATAAAGAAAATATTTAGCATTTTACCTCTAGAAAGAGAGCTCTTCCTTATAGCTCACTGTTCATGAGTTAACATTCCTAACAAGTCCTGCAGCGCAGACAGGGAATGTCAAAGTGTGCGATGACATGGAGTTGAATTGCATTAAACTACCAATGAGTTGTAGAAAACTGACTCTGCACTATAACTTCTTTTTCTGAACTATTTCCCAGGAGGACAGCCTAATCCCTTTCAGGTCTTGGGTAAAATAGCAATCATAATAACAGTCCTTTACATCAATGAATAAGACCTGCCGGCCACAGTCCCAGTAGTACCCTAGCTGAAGACACTTTCCTCTCTGTGTACAGGTTCATGAGGCGGCCACCCCAACATCACCCCTGTCCCCAGCCAGCCTCCCAAACATTGCTGTCAACCCTTGTTTTTGAACAGGTTTTATCTTCTTGTTTATTTATTTGCTTTTGGAAAAGGGGCCGACTGGGAGCCATGAAATTTGAGGTCCTGTCTTTGACTGGTTAACAGTGACAGTAAGAGGTACCAGTATATTGTTGCCTTAAAGATAATAAAAAGACATTCTGGAAAGATCTCACTGTCAAGGGCATCTTGCCTGGGAAATCTGGAAAACACTGAGTAACAGGGAGGCCCCTAGGGTGCCTGGCACTCCCAGCATACAGGAAAGCCAACAAGAGAGGTTCTGGGGTTGCGGTGGGCTTCCTTCTTAACAGCTGTGCAACCTGGGCCAAGTCACTGAGCCCCTCTGGGCCACAGTGTCCTCCTCCCCAGCACAGGCCATTAGCGTTTGTCTGGTGGGGAAATTAGGAGTCAAGGTGTATCAAGTACAGTCGGTCCTCACTCTTCCCAGGTTCAGCTACTTGCAAACACATTTATATTTGGATACATCTGCATTGTACACATTTACAGCCCTACTTTACTTTGGTACATATCTGTAGCCCCACAATCAAGACTGAAACTGCTTTTGTGGTACATAAACGTGTACCACACGAGAAATTAAAGTTGACCAAAACATACATGCTCAGCTAAGGTACAAGGTGACACTGTCTTCCTTGTGTTCTCAGGCTATAAGCACCTTTCCTTTTCCCAATCTATTTAGTATCAGTGAGGGAAGATACTTTTCCATATTTTTGTGTGTTTTTTTGGTGGCATTTTGTTGAGATGGCCCCTCAGCCTATTGCTGATGCGCTGTATGGTATCGCAAAGGACAAGAAGGCTGCAGTGTGCCTGCCACAGAAAAAACATATACTAGATAAACTTTGGTCAGACATGAGTTATTAGTACCGCTAATCATGAGGTCAACACAATAAATCAACAGTATATATTAAATAAATACATAATATCTAATATATACTTTCTGTTTTTTAAGCAGAAACACAAAACAAGTTTATGCGCTGATTAATTCACAGAACTATTAGGAGAGCTCCCAGGAACCTAACCAGGTATTTTTTCTAGGAGCAAAAGTTCAGTGTCCACACACGCAGGTTCTTGATGAGTTGAGAGAACACAGCTAGGATGTCTGGCACAGATTAAATGCCCTCTAAACATCACCACTTACCATTATCATCTGAGAAGGTCTAGCAGTCAGTGTTTGGGGGTTAACAGAGATCAAGTCAGTTGTATGAACCCCACGGCACTTCGCTCTCTACATGGTGGCTAGAGGATGAGTTGATTCACCGTTATCATGTGATGGGTCCACGCCACCTTCATCTCTAGCTAGCACCATGACAACAGCATCCCACCTCTTTCCCCAGCTTCCATGTTTGTCTCCAGAGTTGGTGTTAATCCAGGAGCTTGAGCATTTTCATTGTTTGTTTTCTGATATTGGGGATTGACTCTAAGACCTTATACATACTAAGCACATCCCTATCACAAAGCTAAGGGCTGAGGATATAGCTCAGTGGCACAAGCATCTGCCTGGCAAGCACATGGTCCTGAGTTCAAATCCTGATACTAAAAAAAAAAGAGTAACAACAACAACAACAAAAGCACAAAACTACACCCCTAGCCCTCCAGAGTCATCCTTTAAAATGTGAACTGGATAACATCTATGCCCTGTGAAAACCTCTCCAAGGACTTCACTTTACCCTTAGAATCAAACCTGTAAATCTTCCAGGACCTTGAAACTCTCCATGACCTGGTGTTATTTCATACTCCCTCCCCGACCTCTGTGTCCTGCTTCACTGCTCTCCATCACTGTCCTACAGTGTCAACCAGCCCCTGGCTGATGCCTTCTGCCCATGTCCACATAGCTCACATTGTGCCATCAGCTAGATACCTGATACCGTTGGGAAGTCACCTCCCCAATGCCACCCTCCTCCTCTTACCCCACTGCCACCCTCTTACCCTGCTGTATTGCTCTGTTTGTTGATCATCTATTTCCCCACGAGATCAGGAGTTCCAGAAAGGTAGAGCATCTGTCTCTTGTCCAACACTGTCTCCTCTGCACCTAGATAGTGCTGGGTATCCAAAATGCTCTCTGTGGTTGTCCATTACATGAATGAATGATATTTTGCTGAGTTGACATGATTCCTTGTCTAAATTGACCAACTGTCTTGGGATCATTTGCACAGCCAATGTTTTTCTCTCAGGGAACAAATGTCCCATTTCATCATCCAGTCAACCAGCTGCCAAATCAGTACTGACTGGCACAATGACATGAAGTGTATGCTCAGGTAGAGCTGAACAAGTAATCTGATTCTGAGTTGTCTGCAAAGTCAAGATTTCAATGCAGCCACCTCAGTTTTCCTTCCAAGGGCTCATCCACAATCTTCCTCTTAGGAGTGCCCCTCCATAATTTCCCCCAAGAACCCCAGGAGTTTTCTCAGGTAGACACTATTCTGGTTTCTCACTTTCACCCTGTTGAAGTCTCAAGGCCTGGGATGCTTCTTCCCTCTACAGAATCCAGACCCCAGTCCTAAAGGGCCACAGCAGTTAAAACTTACAGAGAAAATGATCTAGTTCATGGATTCCAAGTTCCTTTGAGGGTATCCCCACATCATAGCCCTCAGGGACAGCTTCTACAGGTTTGCATGCCCAGGCTTTCCTGGGGAGCATGGCTGCACTGACAGCCTCAGAAGCAGACCTGGTCCAAGGCCACAGGCCATCCTGCTACCCTTAGTGAAGGCTGGATTTACCCCTAACCTTCTGAGCAAAAACACTCTGGTTCTATAGAGTCCTAGAGAGCATCTTCCCTCACCGAAGAGGGAAAGAAAAGAAAAAAGGGATTCACATGCTTGCTGTCAGCGTGAACCCTTCCAGAAGGTTCTCTACTGACTACATTGGTGGGGTAAATGAAAGAGAGCCTTTCTAAAATTTTATTTCCTATGTACATCCCTGAATTTCATAGATGACATTTGTCATGTTTAACACAAGGGATTGCTTTTTCACAAAATTCAAAGTGAGGCAAGAGCAAACCCAACCCTTCCTTCTTCCTCATCTATTTGCACTTGTTACATAGCATTTTTGGATGAATCTCTTGACACCTCTTTCTTCAGTTTACAAACTGTGTATTAGTAGGCAGTAATCCTCCATACAGAAGACCTCAAAGTTTACTGGGACCAAATAAGAATATATAAACAAACAAAGTCTGTAAATAAACAAAATCCATAAACTCGGGATATACAGAGAAAAAGCACTCTTCATCAGAATTTTAGTTCTCACAGGCAGTGGTGCCTAGACCCAGCTGTGCATCTGAATTAGATGGAAAGTCTGTCAGGATGAAAAAGAAGTCTAATCCTCACCTCCAGGAATTATTTTTCAGCTACTCAGACTCAGGGCCCCGGTGTCTCTCCCGTAGGTTCTGTAGTTACATCATATACTCTTCCAGATTTGGGAAGACTGCTCTAAACAACAAACACCTATGCCTTTATGGGAGTTTCAGCCAATGAACCACCATTCCAAAGAGAACCTGTACCTCTAGTCCTATATTTGTTTCAGAAACAAAAGCTCTATTCCTGTTAAAAAAATTTTAAGGTATCTAACATCAAGTGAGACATTTATTCTTCTGCTGCTTTGACATTTCCCTGACATTACCCAATGTGGGGATGGATGTAATTAAGATACATTTTGACCATAGATTTTTATAGTGAGGGACTGAATAAAGCACTTTTTGGTAGATGTAAAAGCAATTTAAAATATGTGGTAGAAAATGGGAAAGTTGTAGATGTTTTGGAGGAATGAAAAAGCTGGTAAAGAAATATATTTCAACCCTGTTAAAATATTGTATTTATTTGGATGTATCTGTTTCTCCTTAAAAATGTACGTAGTTTTTAAGGCATTGTGGGTCTTATGTCTCTGTTGCACTTAGGTTCATTACCTCTGAATGAAAATCCTGTTGGGTGAGTCGAGAAGCACTTGATATATGTAAAATTCGAAAGCTGTTTTCTAAGCCTGTCTTCAAACCAGGAAGTTGAATTTTCCCAGAATCAAACTGGCTTATGTTTCAATAGAAACTCTGAGCTCATAACATATCAGTCGTATTTTTCTACCTCTAGCTAAATTCTTCTTGCTTTTCATTTTTTTCTGGTGTTTGCTTTAAGTGTATGCACACTACTGTAAACTCAGGGAGCCGATCTCAGTCAAGATAAAGTCAGGCGGTTCACCTATTAGAGAGTTTTGGGGGCTTTGTTCAAGTTCGCTTGCATCAGCTTCGAATGCATAATTGCTAGACTGTTGTAAGCTGAGCAGTTTCTGAACTCACAGAAATAAATAGGGATTATGTACCTGCCTCAAATAGGGGGTTGTGCACAGACATGAGTCAGCAAAGGAACCAGGTTCTACCTCTGAGGTATTACAGAAAGGACGCAATCCTCCTTACAAGGCTAGAGCAACGAAATAAGCTTGATCTTCTAATACTCGGAAAGCAAACAAAGATCCCAAAGAACACATTGATAGGCCAGGTGTGGTAGCACACGCCTGTAATCCCAGCACTTTGGAGGCTGGAGGATGGTTGTGAGTTCGAGCCCAGCCTGGGCTACAAAGTGAGCTCAAGGCCAGCCTGAACTGACAGCAAGACTCTGTCTCAAAAAGGCAAAAAAAAAAAAAAAATCAATAGAATCCTTTTCTCTAGGAGGTTCATGGGAAAAAATCATATTTTATAGTCATGATTCTTAAACTAAAAATTAGCATTTCTTTCCACTATAAATATAGAGAATAAGTCATAATAATAAATGCATCTGTAACTTTGTTCCCAAATAAAATCACAGGTATTTTAGTGTTTCATTACAGATATAAGTATCTCAAAATGTTATTTATAGCTTGGAAATTTCAGTAGTTATTAGAACTACATCTTGATTTTATTTCATGTGATGATTAAGAAGCAAATTTATGTTACTGCTTCACACAATTCTTAATATTTAGTAGCTATATTCAATATAATTGGCATTTTTGAGATTCTAGGCATTTTGTTTTATGACCTAAAAACATTTTCATTTTCAGACTAGCAATGGCCATAGCTTAGAAGAAATTAAAAATTCTTGAACTCAAATTTGTTTCTCAGTAATTAAGTTAAATGAAGCCTCTGTATATTTCCTGAGAAATACACAAGTATATTGAGTTACCAAATATACACAAATATATTGATTTCTCAAAAAAAAAAAATACACCTAATGAAAACAATTTACCTGTCCTAAGACTGGGAAACAGATAAACAAGCAGTTGTATAACCATATAACAGAATATTCCTCAATACCAACAATAATAATAAGTAATAAGCAAATGGCATATCTAAAACATGGGTAATTGTCAAGTGAATTATAAAAAAATGAAAGAAATAAGATTCACAGTGTTCTCCAGTATAGGGTTCCATTTATGTGGCACCATTAAAGTTTGGGTCCAAAATGTCCCCCAAAGCCTCATGTGTTAAAATAAAGGCTTGGTACCAGCTTGGCGCTATTGAGTGGCTGTAGAAATTGCAAGGGGTGGGCCTGGTAGGAGGTGTTTGGGACGTTAGAGAGGTGCTCCCAGAGGGGTCCGTGAGACTTGTTCTCTTCCTCTTTCTCTTTTCACTTCCTGGCCATGAGCTGAGTGGTTTTATTCCACGATGACTTCTGCCATCATGCACCACCTTGACACCAGCCCAAAGGAGCAGGGCTGATCAACCATGGGCTGAAACCTCCAAAATGTGAATCAAAATATACCTTTTCTCTTTGTATAAATCGATTTATCCCAGGTATTTGTTACAGTAACAGACAACCAACCCAGACGTCATTTCCAGGTCAAAGGCAGCATTGGTTGGTTGAGGACAGGGAATAGGCAGCAGCAATTTCTAGTAAAGGATTATAGGGGACTTTAGGGGCTGATTGAATTTTTGTATTTCAGTGGATATAAATTTTACCTTAAAATACTATCAGTATAACCCATATACTAATTGGTTGACCCATTTTCCAGATCTCCCTAATGATACAAGTTGGGGCTGGAAGTCCTATTCTGAGAGGAGAGGGCAACTCA
Organism: Chinchilla lanigera; assembly: GCF_000276665.1. Taxonomy (NCBI): domain Eukaryota; kingdom Metazoa; phylum Chordata; class Mammalia; order Rodentia; family Chinchillidae; genus Chinchilla; species Chinchilla lanigera. Next base: position 33,981,221 of record NW_004955407.1, on the reverse strand, counting down.
GCTCCTCTCCAATTGCCTCAGATCTCACAGACCTGGTCCCCTCTGCTCTGACACTTGTGTCTGCCCCACCCCAATCCCATCTCTGCCTGCTACTCTCTTCTCTTTATCATAGTCTAAGTGAACTCAGCCTCTTTTTCATGACTTTCAAGCATAACCACCTCACAGAAGGCAGTGGGCATGCTTAGAACATAATTTATAACCAAACCCAGATATGAGTGTGAAGTATAAGACTGCTCTCACCAACCAGAACACGTAGCTCCACAGCGTGGGAGAGGTATAGTAAATATCTAAGGTTAATGAGGGGCAGTGGGTTCCAATTCGGCTGTCACCAGAGCCCCCTGGGTTGGCTGGGGGGAATGCCTTCAAGTTGAGTATTAGACATACAGATTTTTAAGAGCTATAAGCTATTCTTGTATGTATGTCCTTTTAGGACAAAAGGAAAGAAGCAGGGGAAGGAGCTTAGTTGGACAGGTTTATTGCAGAGCAAACTGGAGAAGAACCACTCTGGCACTGGAGACCAGACCAGCAATTCTTATACAAGCTAAAAGGTCTTTATAGCATCATGAGCATAAAGCGGGAGGGTGGGGGAGGCTGTGGAAGGGAGAAGTCACAATAGAACACTGTGGGGAGTTCAGCACGAAGGAGCTGTGGCTATCTGCCCGGGACTGGACTTGAGGATGTACAAGGAGTTGCATATTGTTTGTCAAGAGCAGGGCTGAACAATGAGTGGAAATCAGAGGGTGTAGCTGTGCTTACTGGACCTTATCGACCCATGACGATGCACCTGCAGCTGTAAAAGTACAGCAGGAGGAAGGGGTTTAAAGTGGCCTCCGCTTAGAACAAGATTCCTTCATATTCTCCCTCTCCAGCTCATCCAGAATTCTCCCTCCTAGTTTGCTCACACTGAACCCCCAAGTCACTGTTCATTTAGTATGCAAAACACTTTATTGGTCCTATCTCCTGAGAGCTATTATTCCAGAACCAAAAATGCCCATTGAGAGGTTTTCCTAATCAGTTCTCTTCGCTGATATGATTCCACCACATGCTCATGAACTCCAAAGCCAAGATAGTAACATTACTGGTGCCTGGTAAGTACTTAGTATTCAGAACTCTGTGTGCAGGTTGTATCATTCCAGGATTTCAGATTTTATGAGGTACGTAACTAAAATGACTGTCCTTACTTTATAGATGAGCAGACAGCGGTACAGAGAAATCAAACATCTCTGAAAAGCGACAAAGCCGAGAGCCCATCAGATGCCTCAGATGTCTCAGGTAGCCGGTGACCTGCAGAGCCGCTGTATCAGGCTAATTTCACCCTTTCCTTGCCCCGAGCAGCTAGCACAGGTGTCAGCGAGAGTTTGCTGCCTGCCTCCCTACCCAGGTGATTGAATTGTTTAAGCAAATGAACTCAACAGCTGCCAAGGTTGTTTTTCTTGCATTAGTACCTGGGTAAGCTCAAACCACCCATGATGAGATAGGTTACAAGGGTCTATGTGAGCTGATGGACACAGACCAAGATAATGTTCCTGTCCTTGGTTTTCCAATCTGTGATAACCTTTGCTCAGAAGTTTGAAGTCAATTCCCCTCTAGACAGGAAAACCTAGACCTGACACCATAGCAAGTGATTCTCTACGACTCTGAATGCACACTGAAAATAGACATGGAGAATTCAGGTGTTGATATAATAATTTATGATTCAAGATAGCTAGAAATGCTTTCAGGCACTTCAGATTTAAATTTCCATTTCAACTGAATGCTTGATAACGAGATGAAATAGACATGGTTTTCTATAACACTTTACCATAAGATGGTGTTATATAACCCTCTTTTCTAAGGACTTGTCAGTGAGTCAGAGCTGGAACTCACAAATGCATGATTAGGTCTTTAGATGCATGGGATATTCATTCATGTGAGTCTTAGGAAGACAAAGCCAAAGAAAGGAGGACAGAAAAGAGTTTCACTCTTCATTTTTGGGTCCAAATTAATAATCTACCATAAATTCTTATAAAATGAATGAGTCTCTGAAATAGTCCCACCCACTTCAGCCCTGCTCTCTGAGGGCCTGATATTATTTCTGAGAATTCCAGGCTTTGGATTTTCTCTTCTCTGTCATGAGGACCCCCAGCCTACCTTGTCTCTCTCTCCTTAGCATCTTCCTTATCTGCTGTCCCCCTCCAACTCAAAGCTCTTGTCCTTTCCTTGAGGGAAAGTTCTATTGTGCATTTGGTTATGCAATAGCAAGGTCATAGATAGTGCTGACTGTGGACCAGGCACTGTTTTAAGCACAAAGCATACATCGACTTATACCCCTTGATGTGAATATTGTTATTACCAGCCCATGCCCAAGAGGAAGAGATGGTAGGGTAGAAGGGGAAGTAACTGGCCAAGGGCACCTAGCTGGAAAGCAGCAGAGCTCAGCAATGTATCGAGACAACCTGGCTCCAGAGTCTGTGAACTTAACCCTATGAACATAACCTTTCCTAACCTTGGGGGAGCATTGCTTACTGTACGCATTGTGCTGTGTGTATTGATATTCAGCAGATATGCACAGAGACCTGCTGAGGCTGAGGACACAGAGGTAACAAGGCCATATAGCCTACGTCCTCATGCGGCCACATTCTTGGAGGGCTTCGGACAATTAGACAAGCATAAGAGCATGTAGCATGAGGGCCCAAGTGTGACGTGGGGCTTCATAGGCTGGAGAGAGGTTTGCTCAAGTCTGAGGTGCATCTCAATGATAAAGAAAGGCTTAACTGGTTAAAAAAGGTAGGAGATGGTATTCCAGGAAGAAAAAAGCTTGGGAAAATCCAGAACAAGAAGTAAGCCAGACAAGAAATGTCATCTCAGGGGGATGGAGCAGAATGTGAGTGCACCCCTGGAGAAAGGCAGGGAGCCCCAGAGAGGGACTGCAGGCCCAAGGGGTTCACAGGACCCCTCAGGAGGCTTGGGCTCTACCTAAACAGCATCAGGTTACCCCAAAGACTAGCTGCTAGGAGCATTATGAACTCAGATGCCCATAAAACTGGCAGCTGAGTTAGGATACAGCAGCATGCAGGGAGGTGGTGGTCACCTCTGTCCGCACAGCCAGTGTAAATGCTTCCTGAGAAATGGAGGACTCCACATTGGAAGTCTAGGACCCTAACTATCGTGCTGGGCTCAACATCAGACAATAATTGAGGAAGCTATTGGAAAAATGGCCACCCAACTGTGAAGCTGTGGTTTTTCTACCACTAGTTCTCAACCAGGGGCAGTTTGCCAATGTCTGGAGACATTTACTGTTATGGTTTGGAGAAGTGTTGCAGTCAGAGTTTATAAGGGAATAGATTTAACACAGGACACATAATTTCTAGGATTGTTTTATAATATTCATCTAAAATGTCAAGTGCAGAAGAGTGCAGGAGATCCGTCCATGCACTAGAGACCCAAAGAATCTGGCTGGGGGCCTGGATCCCACAGCAATGTCCTGCACAAGTCCAGCTGAAGACCTAGGGCCCATGGCAATGTCCTCCACGAGTCCAGCTGGTGGCTGAGAGCCCATGATGTCTCTTGCAAGTCTGTATCAAGGATCTGCACTGGGAAGGCCCAAAGGTCAGTGGTGGAAGCTAGAAATTCTGTACGATCACGAATGAAGGCTCTGTGCCAGGCTGAGGTATCTGCACGGGAGCCAGGAAACGACCCTCAAGGTAAGGACCAGAACTCTCCCAAAAAGAACCTCAGTCATCCTCAGCAACAGCGAGGTTCCGAACTCCTCCAACAATGAGAACACCTGAGTTCATAGCAGGAAAGCCAGCACAGCAAGCTTCTCCAGGAGAATCAGCAGTGCACCATCTTCCCCTCCAGTTCTCCTTTTATGCTGTTGACAATAATCTTTAGGTGGGCCTCCCATACCCAGCATGCACCAGGCTGATTCAGATCAGCCTTGTGTTACAAGTTGACCATTAATTAATCCACCACATGGAGTATTACTGATACCTAGTAGTAAGAGCCAAGGATGCCACTCAACATCCTGCAATGCTCAAAACAACCCCCTCACAATAGAAACAATCCACCCCAAATACCAGTAATGCCCCTGCTGAGAAACCCTATGTTCAACAGATACTCCCAACAAAGCAACCTGGAAGCAATTCTGAACAAGTTTCCCATGAGACAAAGAAAGAGAAACATGTTGCTCAAAACTCACTAAATTAAAAAAAGAGCAAAACAATCCTTTAAAACAATCTTAAATAAGCCAACAATAATAACAACAAAAAACCAACCAAATAAAATAGTAGGTCCCTTTGCAGGCCTCCAAGCTCACTTCCCAGCTTCCTGACTTCCAAAAGTAGGTCAGGGACGAGGTCACACTACTCCAGTCCCCGGGGGTTGCACAACAGATCACTCAACTTGGAGCCCCAGATAGCTGGGCTGGTAAGTGAGATGATCCCTGTGTCCGAGGCAAAATGATCTGATGATGTATCTGGCCCATTATGGGTGCTCAATAAACAGTCCTTTCCCACTTCCCTTCCCTCCCTAGAAGTTTGGCATTGACAATGAAGAAATCCCGAGAAGACAAGCGTTCCAACCAACCTAGACTCCAGCTAGATTGGTTGGTCAAGAGAGTGGAACTGTGGCCCCTAAGGGGTTGGGGTGGTGGTTCCCAAAGAGTTAGGCCCCCACAACCCAGGAGGTAAGGACAGGGGCTGGGGATTTAGCTCAGTGGCAAAGCGCCTGCCTGGCAAGCGCAAGGTCGTGAGTTCAGTTCCCGGTACTGGAGAAAAACCAAAAAACAAAACAAACAAAACAAAACAAAACAAAACAAAACAGGAGGTAAGGACAAGACCCTCTGCAGTGAAGAAAGTCAATCTGAGTATATACTGAGACATATTTTGTATCCATCTCTCTCCTTTAATACACATTTTTGTGTCTGTTTTCTAATGTGCATGATACATGAGTATAGTGATATTCCCTGCTACTTATGAATAAGATACATATTTGTATGTGTAAGGGTGTAGATAAAATGTATTGATATGTTTACAATGCATTGGGATGTTGAGAGTACATACTTAGAAGTTTCTTTTTATTTTTGCTTTTGCTAGTAGAGGTGCTCATCAGAAATTGTTGGCTCAGCCGAGGATATAGCTCAGTGGCATAAGTGCCTGCCTGGCAAGTGCAAGGTCCTGAGTTTAATTCCCAGTACCAAAAAAAAAAAAAAAAAAAAAAAAATTGTTGGCTCTAGGAGTATAGCTCCAGGAGTACAGCACACACTCAGTATGTGCACACTCACCATGCAACACACCCTGGATTTGATCCCCAGCAGCACCCCAGCCCCCCAAAAAAACTGTTGGTTCTGGAAGCTGATGGTTTTGGGAAGGCTGGATTGGGGAAAGCTGTACTATTTATTCCAATGCTTTACAAAATGTTTAGACCAAAGGTTTCTATCCTCCCAAAACTGGACTTCAGCTGGGAAGCTGGTTCCCTCCTTTGCTTAAAGAACTGGTTTTTGTTTCCGTCTTGTGCGAGTGACTTGGTATTCAGCAATCACCCAGTGATTCTAGCACAGCCCCAGCCTTCTTCTCCTCCCCTTGGCTTGGAGACTCTGATTGCAGTAAGGTTGAGCAGGGCCTGAGTGTGGACAGGAGCTGTGTTGAAGTCACTGATATTGGCCAAGGCTTGGCTTCTCTTGCCTTTCTCTCCTTTCCTTTCCCACATTCCCAGAAAGGCTACAGGCACTGCCTGCCAGGGCTGGTGGCAGCTCAGCATGGAGAAAATACCAACACAGAACTGTTTATATTCACCTAAAGGAACACTGAAGAATAAACAAGAAATTAATCTGAATGGTTACCTAGAGGAGGGGTGAGGGTGAAAATGAGCTATCTTTCTGAATACCTTTTCAGCATGGTTTTGACTTCTTTGACTTTTGTATACTTATTATCAATTTGAAAATAATTCTCAGTGTTTTGCAAAGATGTTAACAGTTCAGATTTTCAAATTTGCATCCTTTCGGAGCTTTATTTGTAAATGCTGGATTTTTCCAGTGACCTTTCTCCTTAATGCCTGAGGGGCATCTTTAGTAAAGCATTACACTGGTTATTTCATGTGCTTCCTATACATCATGTATGTTTTGCAGCTTTCCTGTGAAATTTACCCTGTTAAAACAGCACCCTATTTCTCTAAAAGGTTCAATTTTCCCTTTAAACTTCCCTGAAGCCAGCAGTGGTCTGGTTTCAGAAAACCCTGTTTTATTCCTAGGCTTACCTGTGAAAGCACTTATTCCACAGGGAAGCTTTTGCAGGACTCAGTTACCAGATCCCTTGCTGGTATCCACAGGCTCTGGGAGGTCCAAGTTCCTGTTTTCTTCCACTGCTACAGGCCCTTCACAAGCCTTTTTAAGGGCTGGGCTGGCTCATTAAGAGGGCAGATCATATATCCAACATGTATAAGCCCCAGTTTGAGGATGCATTCACTGTGAAGGAGTTTTTGGCAGGCGATCAGCCTGCAGGAATTTGAAGCCATAACTTGCTACCCAATGCTCTAGATCATGGGGCCCAAACTCCCTTGTCTAGGGGTCAACCTTTGGAACACATGATGCACCCAACTGTATCAGGCAGCTGGCTTGTTTCTGCTATACCCAGATAACTAGAATCAAAACCCTCCCTGAGTTTCCAAGTGCTGATCCTACACCAGCTCACCTTAGAAGCAATGCGAGGCAGACAGGAGCCTGAGTCCCAGCCTTGACCAAAAAAAGTGACTTCATGCAGGAGGAAATTCCATGCCCTCGGTAGGAAAGAGCTTTCCTTTTGTATACAATTTGAGTGTATACACGCCCTCAGCAGACCCTTACCAGGATTCTTCCTTCTTAGGACAACATGAAGTTTTCACTGAATAATTTCAGAGTGCTCTAGTTTAATGGTGCTGAGATAACCAGTCCTGGACACTGGAAGTGGGATTCTTTGGTAGCCAAACTGGCTTGTTCCATGCACTAATAAACACTCCATTTTACAGATGCATTGAATAACAACCTGTCATGGAAACTAATATCCTCATCTATCAATAAAAATTTCTCTTGAATGAGACCTGAGCCAACAAATTAAACACAAGGTTTCTTGTTTAACAATGTAAGAGAGCTAGATATTAATATGGTGAATCAAATGGCAGGTTGTTTTAGGGGGAATCTGACATTATTTGCAAAATTATGTGAACATTTATCCTTTGACCCAGGAATCACACTTCTAGATATCTTTCCAAAGATATATGGCAAAAATTAAAATGTGACATGTGCATAGAGCTATTCACAGAACAGTGTCCTTAATAGCAAAAGGCAGGAAACAATCAAAATAGGGAATTGGGTGGAAAAATTGGACTTATTTAAATAAAGAAGGTTCCCTGTGCTGTGATGAGATTATTTCCACGAGATAGTATTAAGTAAAAAGAAAGAGAAGAACAGAGAGAGAGAAGGGCAAAGGGGAGCAGAGAATGCACACACAAACACATGCTGGGTAGGACACACCGGAGAGGAGAGGTGTAAAGTAAGATTCACAAGTGTATCAGTCAGGGTTTACTAGTGAAACAGATATAACACAAGATATGCAAATGTATAAGAAATTACAAGTTTGGCTTACAATGGTCAATGACAGAGTTGGATGAGGAAGCATGCAGAGGATGTCTGCACACTGAAGACCGAAGGATTCAGTCCAAGGTCTAGAGCTCATTGCAGTGTCCATGCAAGTCCACATCAGGAGAGCGATGGGTCTGCGATAGAAGGCTGATGAGTCTATGCCAGAAGGCCGAAAGATCCAAGGCAGAAGCTGAAGCATGTGTGCTAGAAGCCAGGAGATAGCATCTAAGCTGAAAGCAAAGAGACTGGAGCTCCTCTGAAGAATGAAAAACATCTGTCCTTCCTCATTTCCCTTTTATATTATCTAGGTGATGAGCCACAGAGGGTGTAGAATTGCTCACCCAATTTAGTTAAGCTTCTAAACTTCTCAAATTGACAAAATCAATCAACCGCTACAATCTAGCAAGACTAGAATAGGGCAAAGATAGTTTTATCCGGATGCAGAATGGACTTATAAGTCAGAAACGCACAGTTTCGGTGAGAAACCAGGTGAACATCACAGGTAGGCTAAGCAGGATTTTATAACAAAAACAAGTATCCTTCTGGGGGAGATAAGTGGGACTGAGCTAAGTCCCACCTTTGAAACTGACACAAACCAGGGTGGTCGTAAGATTTTTAAGTCCATTGGGATGTCCAAGCCAGGGGGCAAACTGGTTAATCCAATAGTTCTCAAACATTTCACAGTATTATTGGATTCCAGTTCCTGACAATAATATCTGGGTAACAACTTACCTTTCTGGGAAAACCCCTAAGGCTTAGAAAAGTATTTTTACTTTTTTTTTTAAACCATTCTGAAAAAAAAAAAAAAATAAACCATTCTGCAGCCATTTTGATTATTAAATTATCAGAATGGATAATAAAAAGCCCACTAGCTTTGGTCCAGGGAACACAGCCAAGATGATCTCTCTAAGCAGAGTTCAACAGTTCCCTCATATGTTCTTCTTGTCCTGTGCTATTTCCAACCCTGGGATTCTCAGTGGTCATCTCTTCTGACTACTATCTGTAGGTTCTGATGTAGTTACCTATGTTACAATGACATATCTTCTTGCAAGTGTTATTAAACTTCCTTTGAAGAGCCTTCGAGGAAAAAGGTATGACTTGTTAACCAGGCATCTGTGATTGGACATCTGATGAGATTCTAAGTGGTAACTAATGGGAAAGGAACTTGGAGAATGAAATAAGTGAATATAAGTAAAAGTTCTTTGTTATAGCTTTTGCAACCTTAAATTGACCACACATCCCCTCAACTGGCACCTAGACAGAAGTCCAATCCTCTTAGCAAAGCTCTTAGCTCAATATGCAAAGATAACATTCCCATTGGTGGTTATTGTCATTCTCCTCTGATACCACAGCCAAGAAGTGTTGAAGACTGGCTTCCAATCTAAAGCAGAGCATTTTGTCTAAGCTACTCATGGTGACCCCACATCCATAACCCCCAATTCAGGGCTCCATTCAAGTTCTCCGGCCAGAGTCAGTCAGCAGGGGTGCTCTTTCAGTGAATCAGTTTTCATGGTGGACACACTAAACCAGAAGAAGAGTGAAGAGTTTTGTTGGCAGGGCTCTAGGACATTCCCTTTGTTCTTTAAAGAGAATCATGGAAGGGAATACCTTCTTGATCCTTTGGATGTTGTGTCTGGAGATGAGGACTAGAACATTCTATTTCATAGGAAGGCAGAGTCAAGGGAATCATGGGAAATGGAGCAAGAGTCCCATATGGATTTAATCAGCTCTGAAGCCTGAACTACACAGAGACTTACAGTCAGGTGGGTCAACAAATAAGCCACTGTTGGTGCCTGTCCAAAGTGGGTTTTCTATTAGGCATGGCCAGACACGTCCTGACACAGGAACCTCTGCTGTGTACTCCTGTGCCCCTGACATCTTGAATGCATGCTTGTCTCACTATGAATGGTTCTTCTTGGCTGCCTGGCTGGGCAGGCATGGACTACACCACCACCTCCTCCCACCTTGATCAAGTGAGTTGCAACTCTAGCTGCAAAAAAACACCGAAATGAAATGTCTCACTTTTTTTTAGAAATCTTCCATACTCACCATCTTGCCTGGCCCCTCCACCTCTCTATGCCATTGGGATAGTGGTCGCCTCTGATGATGCCACTGGATGGACAGGTGGGCACCTCGTGTGTGTAGGGGTCAGGCTTTGTGTGGAATCCTACACCTGCTCTCCATCCCCACAAAATACATTTTTCCCTCCAATAATTATCTCAGCTGCAGACTGTAACAGATCCTGGGGAGCTCCAGGCTTCCATCCAGGACACTGTTTTTCTGCCATCCAGTACTTGGGAAGCCAATTAATAATCAGCAGGTTGCTTAGTGAACATGAACTTAGAGCACAGAGAGGCATTTATCATGGGTCGTGAGAGAGGTCTGGAAACACGGTGTTGCCCTCAAAACCCCTATGTGCGGATATGCTTGTAGCTGCCGACCTCTGACCTTCTCCCACTTTTTCTGGCCTCATGCTGGTTGTGTCATCTTTCTTCAGATGTTTTACATCTGATCCATTAAACCACAGCCTTTTCTTAAGTTCTCACCTGAGAATGCCTCTTGCGTCCTGAGTTCACGCTGATCTGGAGAAGGAAGTGATATTGCCCCCTAAGAGACATCTACACAACCTATCTCCTCTGATAGGTGATGGTTTTACCAGTGTAGACGTCCCAGAATGCATTACTACTTCCAGTACCTGGGTTGCTTGCAGTAACCACTTTACTCAGACTTGAATCATTAGAGCCGTCAGTGGGGGTGAATCAGCAGGAAAAACCATTTTCAAAGGAAGAAGTGGTAAGGCAGAGGAATTGATCGGATGTGAAGGTCAAAGAAGACAGAGGAATCGAGAGTGCTGGAGAATTTGAGTCACTGCACAAGGGAAGGTTGGTGATCTCCATTCAAAGACACGGTGTTGGGACAAAGAGGCTGATCTCACTCTGAAATGGGGAGAAGTTTATGGAAGTCAACAAGTTGAGACAACCATCTTCTCTGCTGTCTAGAATCCAGTTACCTCTGATAAATCACGGCACTGGAGGAGAGATGGAGACACACAGAGAGATTGTTTAATGGTTATAGAGTTTCTGTTGAGGATGATGAAAAAGCTTTGGGTATAGATAATATCTAACATCGCAAATGTATTTAATACCACTGGGCTGTATGCTCACAAGTGGTTAAAGTGATACTTTTACATAGTAAAACTTGCATTTAGCACAATTTTAAAAGTACAGAAATCTATTCTCCTACAGTTCTAGAGGTTACAAGTTCAAAATCAAAGTGTTGGGGAAAAGAGAATCAGAGAGTTTTAAGATTTTATTTGTTTTGTATACTCTGATAAGCCAAAGAATGTAATTCCCATTGAAATAGGATGGGATACGCACATATACACATGCAGTCGCTCGAAGGTCCATGATGGTGGAAGATGTACTACCGCTCCTTCGCACGAGTGGAGAGATGTGTGGCTGTGAGGACTGGCACAGCCCTGCCCAGCCAGCTGGCCCATCAGAGACCCCAGAGGAATCCACAGTCAAGCCCGTCCTCCCCCTCTGCCTGCTTCTGCTTTGCCACCGAGTCCAGTGTGCTGGACAACAGCTCAGGCTCTACCGCTCCCCTCAGACTGCTGGGACCCACGCCATAGGACCTCACACCCTTTGAGGAACATCTAAGGACAGGCATCAAAAGATCTGGCAATTGGATTATTCTGATGACAGCAGTGTCTAAGACCATCAACTTCCAGATTTGAGTGTGAGACATTTATAAGTGTGTGTTTCTGGGCACCATTCCCAGAAATTTCAATTTAGTAAATCTAGGTTGGGCTTAGGGATCCGAATGTTTAACAGGTGTTCCCAGTGACTTAGAGATACATACCGTTGGAGGAAATTTAATAAATCGTGCCATAGACACCAATTTCCTGATTGCAATGAACAAACAAACTACTTTGTCAAAAGCTATTAATTCACTTTTCCAAAGTTGTATCACAAGGTCAGTTTTATTGGCATATAATCGCTACAGTGCTGAGCATCTCACAGTGGCATCAACAACCCTGGAAAAAGGTGCTAGAACCTCACAGTGTTGTGGGAGGTTAGTTTACCAGTCACTGATATGCCATAATTGCAGTCCTGTTCCTTGCTAAATTCAGAACCATTTGGGCCCTGGTGCAAATACACAAGGTATTTGGGTTACCTGGGCTGGAACCATCAGAGGATGACAAACTCCTGATCTTCACTAGAGGAATTATGAAGTCCACATACTCCTGGGTGTTGTGATGCTACCACTGCCCTGTGGTGGAGCTGATGAGCTGTGAATGTTCTGTTGCAGAATCCATTCCCCACACCCTCGAGCCTACAGATAGACAGGTGTTGAATTCTTCCAGTTCTGGGGAGGGGTGGGTGTTACTGGCCTCTGTGAATTTCCCAACTTTGTCTCTCAGAAAAAGAGAGCTGCCAGCCACCAGGTTCCACCAAGGTCACATTATCCTCATCCACCAGCTTCTGGGGATTTGCAGAAACATAAAGACAAGGGAGCATCAACATTCCATGTCCGTAACTAATCCAGTGCTGGGAGAGCAAGAAATCATTCACTGACCCCAGAGAGAAAGGTGTTAATCCCTCTTCAGGATCTAATCATCCCTCAAAGGCCCCGCCTCCTGACACTGTCACAGTGGCAGTCACATTTCCACAGGCAGCTGGGAAGGACAAGCCGTTTCTAGGGCATTTGAGGAGCCCGGGGAAGGAGAGGTGACTGGTGAGGACAGAAGAGGCGAGCGAGCCCTTTGTGGGATCAAGTCATGGAAATTATTCGCGGCACACCACGTGCATGCTGGCACACGGCTCCTATGTGGGAGCGGGATGCAGCACAATGGGAAAATGAAATCATATCAGGAAACCGTTTAGGAGAAAACTCCCAGGCACAAACCCTCTGTCCTTTCTTACTTACACATTACGCCCTTGATCTTCAAATTACCAAACATCAGGGTGTTCATGCGTTATCTTGATTCTAAGGGAGTCCTGGGAGCCCTGGGAGCCCTTAGATTTTTATACCCAGGACATGCTGTGCAACTGACTAAAGCAACCATATACCATCAACCTATATATTCTCAGTGGTGTAAGAAACTAGCCTGGGTGCCTCCAGGAGAGGTGCTAACCTTAAACAGCACCTTAAAGATCACTAACTACTTCATCTCTTCTTTATCTTGTGCAAGAGTCAGTATTAGATAAGGTGGCCAGCCATTCTAGTCTTCCCAGGGTGAGGCAGATATTTCCAGAAGCCAGAACTTTGGGTGAAAAATCCAGAAAAGCTACGGGAAGCAACCTTAGCTTACACACAACATACATGTATTCAGATCTTTTAGGCATTGTAAGCCAAAGTATAGAGATGCTGTAGGTGTCCCATCTAATCTGAATCTCCTCTATGCCCATAAACTGCGAAGGTTCCCCTGCAGACTCCCCTCCCAGCTCAAAGGCTTTGCGTTGTTCCCACAGGGCATCAGGCTGGAAGTGCTACGCAGTTCACGCCTCTAGCAATGATCCTCTCTGGGAATTCCAGTTCCACAGTGCTGAGTCCTTTCCCCTTGGGGTGAATGCTCCACGCATCACCTAGAGGGCTCACCACAGGAAGCCAGTAGAACTCACCTGCTCATTGATGCTGACTTCTTGTCTCACTTCCGTCCCCTCCCACCCTCTTTCTACTCAAATCCTTCACTTCAGGGCTGTTCTGGGGAAGCCTAGGTAGATACATGCTGCTAAGGATGTCTGATGCTGTGTGGAATCCGTGAAGAAACATGAGTAGGGAAATGATATCCCACTTGGATTTTACTAATAAGCAAAGATTCTCACCTTCATCTGGGATAAGATGCTATGTTAGGAACAAGAGCGAACCCCAAAAGGCATCTATGTACTAATTCTTAAGAGTCTGTAAATGTTACTTGGCAAAGAGGAATTAAGTTTGCAAATGAAATTACTCTGCTTGCTAATCAGCTGGCTTTAAAATAGATTATCTTGTCATTTCCCTCTAGGACTCATGTATATCATAAGTTTTCTTAAGAGATGAAAGAAGGAGGCGGAGAGGTCTCAGCATTGGAGAAAGAGATGAATCAAGTCGAGGAGGGCAGAGGTCAGAATGTGAATGCAGACTCTGAAGGAGGAGGGAGGCCACGAGCCAAAGGGGGCAGCAGCTTCTAGAAGCTGGGAAAGCCAAGAAGATGAGTTCTGCCCCCAGAAAGGACTGCAAGACACCTGTGGACCTGCGGACAGCTTGATTTCTAGTGAGAGCCAGAGTATAGATCCATTTTCTGTTGCTTATAACATAATACCATGGACTGGGTCCGTTTTAAAGAAAAAAGGTTTATTTTGACCCCCAGTTCTGAAAGTCTAAGCCCAGAGAGCCATATCTGATGACACCTTCTTTCTTAGAGACTCCTGAGGCAGCAGAGCATCGAAACAAGCACACATGCGTGTGAATGCGTGTGTGTGTGTGCATGGGTAAGTGTGTGCCTCTGGTTTCATCCCCTTATGAAACCTCCAGGATTCTGCCACAGGGTCTCCAGCCAGTTGACTCGATCACCTTTCAGAGGCCCAACCTCTAAACCCCTTGGTTTACTTACGTGCTTATTTGTGTGTTTTTGAGACAAGGTCTTGCTCTGCAGTTCAGGCTGGCCTTGAGCTCACTTTGTAGCCCAGGCTGGCCTTGAACTCACAACAATCCTCCTGCCTCAGCCTCCTGAGTGCTTGGATTACAGGCGTGCACCACCACGCCTGGCTGTTCTAAACCCCTCGGTCAGATTAAATTTTTACCACTTCACAGTGGACATTACATTTCAACACACTGAGCCTTAGGAGACACTCAAACCATGTCCAAATCACAGCCATGTAGTAAGATTCATTTTGGACTTTGAATTCCAAAGCTATAAAAGACCACTGCGCTGTTTTAAACCCCTAAATTTGTAGTGATTTGTCAGAGCAGCAATAAGAAACTGATGCAGGAGCATAGGCAAGGACCAAAATAAGCAAAAGCCTTTTAGACAAGCATCTGTGGCATCAAATGGGTGTTATGGGGCAAACCGAAGTGGTAACATGGCACAGGAATGGGGGTGGGAGGGGCACGGGACGGTGCAGCCCATCGTTCCAAGCCCTGCCATCCGTGCCTGTGCAGGTGGCCGCACGGCACAGTAGCATCACAGGTAGGCCCTTGCCTCATCCTGTTCCTTGGACTTTCTGCGATGTCTTTCCCCGGCTTCTACAACCCAAGCCCTGGAGCATCGCTTGACAGTACATCGGAGCTGCGTCACAGGTCCATGTTCCTGTCTACACAGCGCGGTTGTTCCTGCTTGTGGCAGGGGGCGATGGGTGGACCACAGAACGCACTTTCAGTAGCCTCAAATTACGTGCGAGATTTTCAAGTCCAGCAAAAGGCCTTTTATGCATTGGCTGGGCGTCCACGAACTTTGCAGGACACAAATTCCTTTCAGTTAGGCACTCCTTGCTGAGTCACTTCAGCAATGAAATAGGTTGAAATGTGCCCCATGTGGGAGCCTACAGAAGTGGTTTGAGCGCAGTCAATCTGTTCAAATACAGAGTTCCAGCAGGGAGGACAAGTTCAACTGCGTCACCAGCACTTGAGTAGCCGCTGGGTGGAGCTTCAGTTCCTTTCCTCCCAGCCGGTCAGTGGACTTAGCCTCTGTGAGCAGGGACACTTCTTGGTTTCATTTCCTCAGAGCCGGCCCATACGTGGGGCAGAACCAGCTCAGCAAAGGTTTTCTTTAACTCAAAGAACTCAGCCTCCCAGACACACCAAAAGGACAGAAACATCAGCTTCTCCTGATGCGACATAAAGTTCCAAACCAAACGCAGCCACGACACACAGTGGCAGGAGGCCGTTCCTGGCGGATTAACTCAGAGAGCCACACAGGCAGGATGAGTACTGCCCCCCAGATATGGCGAAGTACTAACTTCCAGGATCTGTGAAAGGGACCTTATTTGGAAACAGGTTCTTTGCTGATGTGCTCTATTTAAGTTGAGGTCCTACTGGACTAGAGGGGGCCCGCAGTCCCATGACTGGTGTTCATGTAAAAGAAGGTTGCTGGGAGACGGAGATAACAGAGAAACAGCTCATGTGAAGACAGAGGTGGAGCCTGGAGTCTCCATCTGCAAGCCCAGGAGTCCAGGAGACACCAAAAGCTGGAAGGAAGGCATGTCCCTGAGAACTGTTATGGGGAGTTTGGTTATCCTGCTATCTTGATTTCAGAGTCTGGCCCCCAGAACTATAGGAAAGTAAATCCCATTGTTTTAAGCCCTTTAGGGAGTGATACTGTGCTAAACCACCCTAGGAATGGATACCCAGAGGCATCTGGGTGTTCACCCCTCAGCAACACGGAAAGAGCAGCAGAGGCTGAAAATCTTCCCCGAGTCCCTTCACAGTAGGAAGCTTCTGGAACTAGCAGCTCGTGAACCAGCTGCCATGCCTCACCGGAGGCTGATGAGCCTGCTATATCTCTGGCTCTTCTGATGCTAAGGGAAGACACTGTCTGCTTTGATTCTCACCATCATCCTGCTTCCCGTCCCGTGTGTCTCCCATCCACTTGGTGGTGATGCCCCTTCTAAACATAGCTCTTAGCCAGGAGTCCTAGGCCCCCTCCCTTAGCTCCAAAGTTGCCCTCCAAAATCTCCCTCTTAACCACATTTCAGAGCTCAAGGTCAGAACTCTCTGCACCCAGGAGGAGGATAGAAGGCTGACATTTCCAGTTACCACGAGCAGCGTTCTAGTTATAAAATTCTCTCTAAGCACCCACAGGAGTGCTGGGCATAGAATACGCACTCACCAGATACTCAGTGATTGAGCGTGTCCTGAATTTATACCTGTATCACATAGTGGAAATTCGCATCCAGCACCATATATGGGTGGAACTACATGGCAGAGATGTTTCTAAGCAAACACCTGAGCTCTCCAGGTCTGGTTATTCTCTTTAGGTAGGTCAGCCTTGTGGAAAATGTCACTGTTTCCTGATCACTCAGGAAACTGCACTTCTCTCTCTCTCTTTCTCTCTCTCTCTCTCTCTCTCTCTCTCTCTCTCTCTCTCTCTCTCTCTGTCTGTCTCTTTCTCTCCTCCTCCCTGTCTCCCTCCTTCCCTGTCTCCCTTCGTCCCTCGTTTTCCCAGCTTTTATAAAGGCACAAGAGCACGTCCCTCATGTTAATAAGAAGCCACATTTTTGCAAGTCTATTGATTACCACTAGGTAGCAGTGTTTCCACAGTTTACTGTCCCATACCTTGAAATTTGCAGGGAGAGGTCCCAAGACACAAATGAATTTCACTTTCTGAATATCTAAGGGGTGAAATTAGCAACTCTAACACAAAAATCGTTCTTTTAACATTTATCCTCGAATGTCACACCGAAGAGGTACGATTGGCAACTAGTTTGTTCTGGCCCCTTTTCTGGGTTGCTTTACATCCGATGTTTTGTGGGCCTCTTGTTAGACAGCCCTTTCAAGTTAGTAAGCTTTTTTGTTTTAAGAAAAGTTTTAAGTTTACAGGAAAATTGAACACAAAATGCATTGGCTTTTCCAAATACCTCTTGGCCTTCCTTCCCTTTCAGTTTCCCCTTATTAACTTTTTGCATTAGGTTCATTTGTCACCACGAACTAATACTGATATATTATTATTAGGTTCCACAGTTTATTTTAGCATTCACTCGTTGTGTTGTGCAAGCAATGAGTTTTGGCGAGCACATAATGACATGTGTGCGCCATTATAGTGTGCCACAAAATAGTTTTACCGCCCTAATAAAAATGTCTTTGTTTATCCCTTTGTCCCTCTCTCTAACCCTGGGTCCGTGGTTACTGCTCTTGTTACAGAAAAATCTTTACAATGTTGCCTTTACCTGAATATCACGTAGTTGCAATTACACAGTACATAAAATTTCCTGTAGCCTTTTTGCAATGATTTCTTTCACTGAGCAATAGGTATTTAAGATTCTTCCTTGTATTTTCATGGCTGGCTAGCTCTTTTATTTTTTAAATCACTAAACTATATTCCATTGTATTGGCGTGGCATGATTTCTTTATCCATTCACCTACGGATGCGCACCTGGTTGCCTCTACCTGTCCATAATTATGAATAAAGCTTTTATGGATATTCTTGGGTGGACCTAAGTTTCAACTCTCTTGAAATGCAATGGCTAGATCGTATGGTAAGGCTTTGCTTTATTAGGCAATTTTTATTAAGATCTTGACTAATGAAGGGGAAGGGACACTTTAACAAGTTCATCACAAATGTTGCTGTGTGTAACGTTTGGGCACTGATGGCTTCCCAAGAAAAATGTGACCGCCCTTTGGCTAAAACCGTGTGTCGTTTTGAAGATAAATGCGGATTATTCCTGCAATTGCAGTGACGTGGCAACAGGAGCGCTGTGCAGAGGCGGCCCCTGGTGGGAGAGGAGCCACGCTGCAACCTGCTCCCATGATTGACAGCACTTGACACACACACACACTGCTAAGCGTTTGCATTTGGAGTGGAAAAGACCCTCCAACTCTCTTCCAGCCAACGCCAGTAAAAACTGAGGTGAAAGAGCTTAGCAGAAGGAAAAACGTTTCTCTCGATAAAATAAATGGCACTGGGGCTTCCACATTGTAGAGCGATCGTCTTAGTCCACAGGCGACTCAGAAACACCCAGATGAGACTCCAAGAGAACATGTAGTTGAGAGCCAGGAAGCTGTTGTGTAGCCGTGTGAGGGCTCGACTGGGCAACAAGCAGCGAGCGGCTGGGGAGGGTGAGCACCACCAAGAACCTGCAGCCGGGAGAACTGGGAGAGGCTGCAGGCTCAGCACTAGCACAGGATTCGGGTTCAAATAGGCTGACCTGAAGCTCCGGCAAAAGGAAGGAACTATACAGGTGTGCCAGCTGCTGCATGAGTGTGCCCATGTGCACACTCACATACACATACACACATGCCCCTGTTCATGCATGTGCACAGGTACACATTCACCTTTACACACATACATATATACACAGAGGCACACATTCATGCTCTTATACCTGCTATACATACACATAAGCATGTTACATGTGTGCATACATATAGGCATGCACTATATACACACTATAAGTATATAAGCATTAATACTACATCTGTACATGGATATGTACATGCATATAGCAATGTATGTACATCTGCCCATGCCTGCAAATGTACAATCATACATCCAGGACACCAAGTACAGCAAAAACTCACATTGTTTTTCCAGTGAATTAACAAACAATCTGTGGAAAGCTCAGGCTTTTCTTGTTACTACTGGAATCCCAAACAAAGCCCTTTCCCTGTGAGAATTTGAGGTCTGAAAGCTCACAGCTGGCTTCCCCCTCTAATGCCTCAGCCAACAATCACTTCACTCAACAACACTCCAGCCCTCCTGGCATAGAACTACCTCTGCCTTGGGGAAAAGCTGTCTTTTAAAAGTGAGGAAACACACCCTTCCTACCTAGTCTTTCTAAGTACGTGAAGCCCGGCAGCTGGGGGAGCGCAGGCAGGCTAAATGAGAAAGGCCAACGCAAATAAACAAGGAGAGCTGCCTCGGAAGCCACAGAGGTAACCCAGCAAACCAAAACACATTTGCAGTCAAATTAAAACTTCAGGGAGATCTGAGATAATAATGGGTGAAGAATAAGAAACCTATATAAAAGGGAGAGGAAAAGGAAGCTTTTAAACATATAAACTGGCTCAATCCGTGGCTAGTGATGGAAGGTGGATCCATGGCAGCTTGGGAGTGGGGTTAGAAGGTTCATAGATGTGTAAGGAAACTTCTACAGAATGGATCTGTTCGCTTACTTGATTGTGGTCATGGTTTCACCGTATCCTAAAACCTACCAAATGCTGTATGGTTTTAAGTATGTTTATTTAGCGTGCATCAGTGAAGCAATTTTTAAAAATACGATTGCTCTGTAAAAAGCTGTGCAAATACAGGAAAATAAACTTAAATTGTAGGGGGGTGTTTAGAATGTAAAGGGAAAAGATCAACTTTAAGGTGTCATTAGTCACGGTACAGGCAGTGGGGAGTTTTTCTCATTGGCAAATTCAGCTTAGAAGATTGAAGTACAGATGGTCCCACTGCTATTGTAGAAGAGTTTATTTAGTCCACAAGATAAACGCAAGTTTATTCCTGAATGCAGCTGGATTGAGGACTGCGCAGTCTGCCCCCTCCTAGAACTGTTTCAGTGTAATGAACAGTACTTTGGTTAATGTCCCCCGGTCTGCTTTGGGGGAAAGCGGGAAGCAGAAGCAGTGCTGTACAATGTGCTCTTCTACTTACTGGAAGAAAATTGCCAGTAATCTACTTATTTCTTCCTTCATCCATTCATTGCTTCAGTATCCATGATCAAAGCTGCAGGCGGGGGAGGTACATAGTCATGTGCCTCATGATGACAGTTCTGTCGATGACTGATCACATAATCTATAGTGGTCCCAGAAGATTAAAACAGTTCCTAGAGCCTGGTGACTTCACGGCTGTGTTAACAACCTCATGCAAGGAACTGTTCATTTGTTTGTGGTGATGATGGTGTGAACCTACTGACAGTTGTGTAAAAGCACAGAGCATATGATTACAATGGTACATAACAAGCACTTTATAATAATGAGTGACTGTGTCACTGACTTAAGTATTTGCTAGATTTTTCACTTGTAAAAAGAAAGGCACCGACAGCAACCTCGTGCATGTCATGTTTACTGTGACTCTCAGTCTGCATCCAGGAGTTGCGCTGAGTGACTGACCTACTCTAGGTGTGTGTAAGGACGCTCTGATGTTCACACAACAACATTGCAGGATGCCACATTCTTGGAACATGTCCCCATCACTCAGGGACGTCTGGCTGTGTCATTACAGGAAAGTGCCTGGCCTCAGATGCCACACAAACACAAATATCAAACACCTCCTGTGTGCCTGCATCATGCCGGGTGCAAGGAGACCATCACAGTTTAGGGGGAAGGAGACAGTAAAGTGTTATAGCAAAACGTGATCATTGTTTCTGATAAAAGTAATGAAGAAGGCATCACATAGAGGACAGCTGACTTCGTTTGTTGGGGAATTTGATGACCCTTATTTGCACCCCATCCTGGCAATACTCTGGTGAGTCACTCACTCAGTGACTGTGAAGAATTTAAGTTCATGGGCTCTGCTCCCAGGAGCTTCCTGGGAGAGACCAGAAGGCACCTTCATGTCATCTGGTGAGACGGTATTGGCCGGTAAGGGCTCAGTCACCAAGCACTTTAGGCGACCTCAGAAGAAACAATTCGGTCCTGAGCTGGGAGACTGCACGTGGGAAGAGAGGAAGGGCCGATTAGCTGGAGGCGGCCCACAGGACCCCTGGTTTCTCCCCCAGGGACTGACCAGAGGGAAGGGACAGATAGGCCCAGGGCAGAGTGATCAGGTTTCATGGGAAACATCATAGCCTTCTTTCTGGCCTTTAGAATTTGGGATGCTCTTGTCGCTTTGCCCTGAATTTCTGATCTGGGCAAAACTCAGTGGCCCACTAGACAGAGGTCACAGCTGAGGAGTCAGAGGGATTCTTCTGTAGAAACAGCTGTCTCCAGGAGAGTCCTGTCCGTTCCCTGCTTATTTGCCCCACTGGGTCAAAGTCGCCATGCTGGGAGGTGACGACCTCCACTCACCAGGATGAGTGAACAATATTAGGACTTGTGTCTATATTAGCTTTTGTCTTTTGAGGAAGAAACAAATTGCGGTCTGCTGCTTTGTCCCTTGGGTTGGCCTGTAGTGCCCATTGTCACTGGAGCCAGACAGGCAGGTGTCACGGCAATGCAGAGGCACCCTCAGTGTCACCTGGAGCTCCAGGTGGTGTGAGATGACTTGGCTCTGCCCACCTGCTCAGTTTCCAGACTTTTGCTGTGATTGCAGATCCCAAACTCCCATGAAGGGGATTTGTGGATTAAACTGTCTAGTTCTTAACCAAGCTAATCCTCATAGAAACAGGCTAGTCTTAGACGCCTGCTCAGAAATGGGAGGAAGATATTTCTAAGTAAGCCTATAGGGATGGATAATGAGGGGAGACAGAGCGGGCGCATTTGTACTCTGGGTGTGAGCAACCACCAGCCGGGTTACA
This sequence comes from Chinchilla lanigera, assembly GCF_000276665.1. Lineage (NCBI taxonomy): Eukaryota > Metazoa > Chordata > Mammalia > Rodentia > Chinchillidae > Chinchilla > Chinchilla lanigera. The sequence continues at coordinate 33,959,528 of NW_004955407.1, read as the reverse complement.
AGGACTGAGCCTTAGAAGTAGTTTAAAATAAATAAGCAATTTAACCTGCCCCTTTGAGGGCAGGGTGACATTTAACAGTGGGTGAAAAAGTAATCTTTCTCTGCCAGAAAATTGTGCTACGACAAGAACATTTCAAAAACAGAAGTTTGGAAAGGTTTCTGTCATTAAGCGATTTCATTGCCAAAAAACAATGTGTGACAGCTATAAAAGCTCTCATATCTTGCACTTTAAAACTTGGAAACACAATTTTCTAAGCTGTTATAGGTTTCCAAGGGGCTCAGTGGGTTTTAATACCTATTTGTGAAACTTCTAAAAATAAATGAATTCCAATGAAATTGTTGACGTGAAGGAACATAGACATTTACTAACTGCAAAATCTCCTCCTCCTCCTGCTCTTCCTCCTCCTCCTCTTTCTCCTTCTGTATATTGGGTGGGTGGGATGGAAAAATGAACACTGTGAATTAGTAAATATTGTCCGCAATACCATGCGGTGGTATGCCATGATTTTCCAAAAGATGAAATACATTTAATCACATTATTCGTGCTAAGCTATCACTAATGAGTAAGTGAAAGGAACACAAGATTTTTGAAAAGACAAAAAATGTGGTTCTTGGTAAATAAAATATAGTTTTATTGATTCTTTTAATAAATACATACTGAGTGCCCCTTTATGCCCAGAACACTGAAATATGGGCAGAGCAAGATCCTGCCTTCATGAGGTTTCCGTACTAGCAATTAAGAGAGGAAAAAAGGTAAGACATCTTTAGATTTCTGTTTCTTTTATCTTATGTTTTTAAAGTTTCTATTTCAATGTATCTTTTATAATATGTTTTGTATTTATCATTGAGATAGAGGTAGATAATTCATAACAATGGTTTTAATTACACATAATTTAATACACACCATTTAATATGTTATATACATTAGCTACATATATTTCCTCATTCACATATGATATATGAACATATATTTATACATCATTTTGTGTATAGTATATATTAGAGATTATAATTATCATTATGGTGTAAAATGTTGTACTTAGTATTTCCTTGTTTACCTCTATTAATGTGTATGCATACATTGTAATTATATGCATATAGTCACCTGCTATATGCAGATATGTACATGTTAGATATATAGACTTACATGTAATATACACAGTAAACTACATTTGTGTGTATATACAATCTTCTGCATCTAATCTCCCCCATCCCTAGAGAATTACTTTACATTTTCTTCTCTTGCCTTAAATACTCAATGCTACCTCCCTAGCCCTCAGCTTCCTGCTTCAACAAAAAGGTGGAGATAATCCTAAAACTTTCTAAACCTCTCCCACTGTCACCTCTCCCCACCTACAGCACCTGTTCCAGGCCTGGCGAGTGCCGCCTTCTCTTCAGGACCGCTCGTGATTTGTTTCCCCTTCTGGGCTTCCCTCCCCTGGGCCCACGCAGGAGCCCCCTCCTGTCTACACAGACATTCCCCTACCCACCCAGTCCTCAAGCTGGATCACCCACCGCATGTGGATCTGAAGTTCCTTCCCTCTACAGACAAACAGCAAAGAAATTCCTTCCTTAGTCTCATTTTCTCTGTTATCTGTCGTCCCAAGTCGGTTTCTCCCTAGGACAGCTCTGAAACGCATTGTCTTCAACTTTTCTTCTCAAGTTTCTATCCTTACTATTTTTTCTACAGTTCCTCTTGTGAAGGTCAGCACTGACTTCTGAATTTGGAAATCTTAGCTCCAAGTCCTCCTCTAAGCAAACCTTGCAGCAGCACTGGACATGGAGGCCTCTTCTTCCCTCTCAGAAGCTCTTCCTAGCCTTGGCTTGCGGGACACCCCACCGCCTGGTGGTTCCTCTGAGCCCCTCACCAGGTGTTGCTGCTGACTGATACCTGAGCTGATGTGTGAGCGCCACGGTGCCTAAACGCAGCCCTCAGACACATCTAGAGCTCACTCTGAAGGGGATCTCCATGGCCTGCTTCCTTCAAGTGCCACGTAGAGTTGAACCTTGCAAATGTACAAGCACAGCTTTTCCTCTGAACTCCAGATCTCCAGCTAACTAACTCATCCTTATCAATATACCAGGTGCTTTTACATGTAGCAGGCGAATAAGATATGGCTTCTACCCTATAGGATGGAATCAAAGAAGGAACCCGTCACTGCAGCTAAGAACCATCCCTGAGGAAGGGCATGGAAGAGGTACCAAAGACACCCTCTCTTTGAAGCAATTCTCTCCACTTGTGGCAACAATGACAATGATACCAGCTAGAGTAGGCTGCCCATGCAGTAGCTTCCAAAGACAGATGACCAATAGATGGGGTGGAAGAGTCATGAATGGATCATCCAATTCATAGTGTGAAGAACTTATAACAAGCAAAACAGCTAAGTGGGCCCAGACCCAGACTCTGTCCTGAGAGTCACTTCCTAAAATTAGCTAGAGAGTAACATTCATTTATCACATCATCCAAAGACTATGATATAGATGAGAAGGGAATCTCCAAATGGAAGGCTGGGACTAAGAGAATTGGAATCTGTCATTCTGAGTCTTCATCTCTGGCAGACATTGGCTGGATCTTGCTGCTAACTCCTGCAACCCTGCTGAAAATGGGCTATTTATGTCACCTTGTTTTACCCGGACTCAGAGAGCTTATAAAGGCCAGCATTGGAGTCTAGGGTAGCTTTGTCTGGATTCTGAAACTACACAAGAAATGTAGCATCATCTGCTACAGAGGTGATGATTTTATTATAGGCAGGTAAGTTAGAAATTAATATACAGTCAGAGGGATGGGGCTGTCAAGGAACTCAGCAGAAAAAAAAATAGAAACATCAGAATTGTTGCTATAGGTACATCTGAAGATGACCCAGGTCTCAAGATAAAGATGCAACTGCCATGCCTGCATGCCTCCCCTGAGGGATAAGCAATAACTTGGAATTATACTATAATTGGTATCACTTGGTCTGGTGAAGTCCAGAGAGACATCAGTCAACCACACGGGTGACCAGAGCATTTGGACCCATCCCTTTCCCAAAACACCTTCATTCTTTCCATGTACCCCTGTTACATGACCTGCTTCTCTGCTGGATCAATATTAGCTAAGTGTCTATACTTGTAATTTTATTGGTTGATTACAGATTGACCCACATTGTACTCATCTCGTGATTTTGTATCTGCCTTGTGATTTTGCTGTGCAGAATATTCCTAGAGAAGTGGTTTTGGTGACAGCCCACTTTCAGGTCCCCTCCTGTCTGTTATGAGCTATCTCTCAATAAATTCTTCCTACTATTAAACTCCATTGTTCTTTAGAAGTCATTGTTTGATTTCAGGGGATATGAACTTAGGTACCTGACATCTAGCAGCTTGGGAGTCATATTTTCCTGTATATCAATTTTAGGTCATAATAATAAGGGAGAGAGAATTGAACAGTGAGAGCTCATTGAGAATGTGTGAGCTGCTAATTTGCAGTGGATGCTTTTTAGTCTGTCCATCTCCTATCTCTGAAGGTGACCCGAAAGGTAGCTTGGCTCCCGAACAGAATGACGACCCAGGGTCTGAGACCTTCCCAAGACTGCTCCATTCCTGCTTTTGACTTTCAGAAGGAGCCCTGAATCCTTAATTAGATTTATTCTTGTTTAAACTAGCTTCAGAATTTTTAAATATCACAGGCAGAAGAAGCCTAACTCACATAAAAACCCAATGAGTGTCAACACACTTAAAAGAGAATTTAGAGAACTCTAAAAGTCAGTCAACCTCCTTTCTAAACTTGGAAAGACAAAGTAACCAAACTCCAATTTTTTTCAAAACCAAATATATAACCCAGTTTCTGAATTAAAAAGCATCTGGAAACATCAAAAATAACAGGGGTTCTTAAAGAGTGGAGAAGTTCCTTTTTTAAAAAAGGAAAACAAATCAACACAAGAACAACAAAATACCACTAAATTTTTATTCACTCATAAGCAGTAACAAAATAGAAATTTTCAATTGATTCAGTTAAAGGTTTTATTTGTTGGAGCAGCCTTTGGAACAGTTCATTCCGTGTAAAAGCAGACATTCACGAAGTCGGCAATTTACCTTAAATACAATTGTAAAGTGCCTATACTTTTTCAGAATGTTCAGAGTGCCTTTGGTTTATTTAATAAGCATTCAGAAAAAACCTCCTGAACACGGCTCTCTTCTATTTCCGGAACAAAATGGAAAGCGACTGGAAGTACAGTAGAGTGAAACTTCCCCACCTGTCAAATGAATAGGTTGGCTTATTCCTCATCACCACGTTTGCATAACTGGGCTGTGATAGATGTAAGAGACAGGTGCTAAGAACAAAAATAGCCAAATAAGGTTTTCTGAGTGCCTCCTCCCTTTTATACTCAGTAACTGCAATGGCTGACACGAAGGACGTGGATACAGAGGAAATGAATAGGAGGTGGTAGGATATATTAATTAAAATTTGGGTCCCTCCCCCATTTGAAAGCAAAATGAAAGCTCTTTACCTCTTTTGGTTCCTTTCCCTTCAGAGTGTCTAAGGATCTGGCTCAAATCAGCTCTTTTGAGCCAATGAGAAGGAAGAGCTGTACAGTTAGAGAGATGCCGGGAAGCAGGGATAGACTTCAGGTCTCATTGCTGTACCTGGTAAAAAGGGCACAGTGAGCAATTCCCAAAGGTGGCTGGAGGACTCTACACGTGTTTTTTAAACGATGTCACCCTTAGAAATATCTGCCACTGCATTCAAGGAGCATGTTTTGCTTAGGCTCTGCCTGCGCTGTTGACAGCTCACATAGTCTCTATTTTCTCCCATTTGGGTCAGGCTATTGATCGTGGTATTAATTGTGAGTGTCAGGGAAAGCAAAAGCACAGCTGTCTGTCTTTCCTAAGCTTTGAAGGCATGGTGAAGGTGGCAGTTACTATGCAATTTTATTTTCTCAGTGCCAAGAGAAATAGGACATTTTCTTACTAAATATATCGCCTGCATAATGCAAGAAGCCTGGATGTACAGATGCAAAAGACACGTTGCTAATCCTGTTTATTGAGAGCTTTCTGTCATTTTGCCCTGACATTTGGAGAGCCATGTCCATGCATCTTCATCAGCATGTGTCCTGCAGGGCAGCCTGCGGTGAGGCAGCCTCTCCCTTGGGGCGACATCCCTGCTCCCCACTTCTAAATTCAAGCATCTCTTACCTTCTGCTCTCAATCTCCCCACCTTTCCTTTGCCTCTGCCTTACTTTCCCACTTCTCTCCTTTTTGCCTTTTTATTGGGGGGGGGTCCTTCCTATTTTTCTGTTTCTTGTGGAACCAAGGAGCAGAAGCTGGGTGGGAATGACAGCCCAGTTAGGTCCTGCTTTGTCATCTGCTGTCTGCTTGTGGGAAGGTCATTTGATCTCCTCGGGCCTCAGCTCCAAGAATCTGCAGTAGTAACACCTACCTATGAGGATGGTCTGAGCTAGTTTACACGTGTACCCATGAACTACTTAAGAGCTACACTAAAGAAATTGGTATTATTGGAGTAATTGGTTGGTGGGCTAAGAAATGTCACCTCTCCTGTTCGCTGCCTGGGGAGCACCTGGGGAGAGAGGGGCACACCCACTTGGTCTGCATCCAAGGGATGACCAGGTAAAGGCCAGCAGCATTCCAAAGTCAATGGCACGCACTTTGTCTTGTCACCCGCCTGAGGTTGTACCCACTCACTCCTGTCCTAACGCAGCACGGAGGCAGCTGCGCCGGCTCTGCTGGACTGGAGGTTCCTGTTTCACTCGTGCTTTCTTTTGCATGCCTACTCCACCAGGCCCTCATTGCGTGCCATAAGCAGCTTACAGTAAGCCAGCAATGAAAGAGCGTACTGTCCCAGCACGAAAACAACACAGACCCACCCAGCAACGGGTTGGCTGGGCATTGTTTTTCCAAAACTGGTGCTCATCTCCTTTGTTGCCCTTTTCAGAATGTCTGGCTAGAGTTCGCAGAGGGTTTTCAACTCTGTGTGGCCTTGCCCTCAGCTGCATTTCTACATCTAATCCTGCATGGCCTTGGTCACATTCTCTTTTTTAAAAAACACCAGCTTTATTGAGATATAACTCACACACTACAAGAGCACCGACTAGTGATTTTTAATATTTTCCTGGAGTTGTGCAAACTTCCCCACGATCAAGTTCAGGTGATTTTCAACACCTGAAAAAGAAATGCCTTACTCACTTGTAGGCACGGCACTTTCTCTCTCCCTCTAGCACCTGGTAACCACTAACCTAGTTTCTGTCTCTGTGGATTTGCCTATCTGGACATTTTGGATAAGTGGAATAAAATGTGACCCTCTGCAAAACACTTATTTCATTTAGCATAATGTTTCAAAGCCCGCCCATGTTGCAGCAAGTATCAGTGCTTCCTTTTTGTGACTGAATACTATTTCATTGTATAGCCTGAATACTATTTCATTGTATAGCAAGACTTCTGGTGTGGCTTTTCATCAGCTGATAAACACTTGGGCTGAGTCTACTTTTTGGCTATTATGAGTAATAGTGCTGTAAACTTTTATGGATAAGTTTTGTATGGTTTTATTTCTTTGACGCATACACCTAGAAAAGAGATTGCTGGGTCATAAGGTAAATCTCCATTTAACTTCTTGGGAAACTGCCAAATTGCTTATCAAAGTGGCTGCACCGCTTTATATTCCCACTAGATATTATATGCAATGGCTCCCCACAGCCTCACATTCCATTCTACTTTATGACTTACCTCTGCATGGATCCACTCCTTCCCTTGGATTTAAGGTCCATGAGAGCATAAATTCCCCTAAGGTCATCATAATAGCAACAACAGAGCCTCAAACCCTGCATATGCTAAACAAACACCAACTGTTACTTGGGTGTACAGTAGTTTTAATTATAATCAGTTATACTTCCTACCTGGAAAGTAAGCCTACTTCAGGAGAAAATAAAGATCTTATTTCACATTCTTCAAAGAACCTAGTACATAAAGCTACCATGTATTGAACATCTGCTGGATTCTTACCACATACAATCTTATTTTTAAAAAGGGAACATGAGATTTGGATGATTATTCCTAGAATCAACAGCAAAACTGAAATTCAGGATTAAGATTTTACTGTATCACACTGTCTTTTGTGGTGAAGGACTTGCATTTAGTAGGAAGAAAGAGATGGGCTTATTTGAAATCCTCTACTTTTCCTCTATAATAAACTTCCAAAGGCAAAGATCACTGTCTTTTTTTTCCATTTTCTATTGTACATGGTTCATAGTGGGTAGTAAAAATAAAGTATTTCAAATTATATCAATTTTGGACACTAATACAATGATTAAAAAGCTGAAGTAGAAAAGTAAGGTATTGTTATTGTGGTCTACTTCAGTCTTCATTTACAACTATATCTGATAATATAGGTTAAGCCTCTAACCACTTGCCAGTGGCCGCGGCTGGAGACGTAGCCACAACTAGATCTCCCTCATGTCTCCTCAACTGTCATCCCAAGAATTCAAGACCACGCCTGATGTCTTTCCGTAGCTACCGCCAGCTGTCAAAAAAGCAGATGTGGTTAAAAAAGGCCTTTGCCCCTAACCAACATGGCTGCCCTTAGACTTCAGACTTAGGGCGGAACATGACGATCACGTGAAGAGAATACCGTTGCTTGACTGGTGTTTTTTCCTAGAAAGGCGGGATACATTCGCCCAGCGTGGGCGGGTCTTAAAGGAACCACTTCGGAACCCGCCGGCCCTCTGCTCTCGGAGCTGGGCCAGCCAGGCGCCTCCGCCCCTCCCGCGCAGAATGAAGGCGGGCGGGGCCGGCGTTCAGAAGCCGCCTCGGAGGGATCGGGGTTGACTCCCGGCAGCAGCGCGATCCAGAGGGGGTTAACCGGGAGTCGGCGGCCGCGGCGCGGAGCAGAGAGCGCGAGGCTCTGGCGTGCGAACCCCGCGCAGCCGGCGGGGGCGCACAGGGGC